>NC_134405.1:315373073-315610573 GCF_038048845.1 Mixophyes fleayi | reverse complement strand
TATGAGATAGATATGCAATAGATATATAGATAGATAGGAGATAGATAGATAGATAGATAGATAGATAGATAGATAGATAGATAGATATGAGATAGATATGCAATAGATATATAGATAGATAGGAGATAGATAAATAGATATGAGATAGATATGCAATCGATAGATAGATAGATAGATAGATAGATAGATAGATAGGAGATAGATAGATAGATAGATAGATAGATAGATATGAGATAGATAGATAGATAGATAGATATGAGATAGATATGCAATAGATATATAGATAGATAGGAGATAGATAGATAGATAGATAGATAGATAGAAATGAGATAGATATGCAATCGATAGATAGATAGATAGATAGGAGATAGATAGATAGATATGAGATAGATAGATAGATAGATAGATAGATAGATAGATAGATATGAGATTGATATGCAATAGATAGATAGATAGATAGATAGATAGATAGATATGAGATAGATATGCAATAGATATATAGATAGATAGGAGATAGATAGATAGATAAATAGATATGAGATAGATATGCAATCGATAGATAGATAGATAGGAGATAGATAGATAGATAGATAGATAGATAGATAGATAGATAGATATGAGATAGATAGATAGATAGATAGATAGATAGATAGATAGATATGAGATAGATAGATAGATAGATAGATTTTCAGAAAGCCATGCTTATATTTTCTAATACATGCTGGAGATCTTTCCGTAGTCCCACGTCTTTCAATGGGCACAAAAAGCATGAGGAAAAAACAACAACAGTAAAATAAACAAAAAAGACATCTTATATTCACTTGACATTTTGTGGTCTTCCTATTGCACATCTGCCTCCTCAGACTGGGTTTCCTCTACAGCAGTAATTTATATTGGAGGACACCGCCTACATATCTCAATTATTTCTGTATGCAGTTAGTATATTTCTGAAAGCGAACAGATTCAGCACACAGTGACGTAAATATTTCTGGCTTATGAGATTTTTTTTTTATTATGCTCTAAAAGCAGCATTCCTGACCATCAAAGCAATATTGTCATATAAAAATACTATATAACTGACTCATTTAATCGTGTATTTGGTTAATATAAGACTTTTTTAAAATAAATTGCAAAATTACTATATATCTGAAATAGTTTCAAGTACCTGATTAGCATGGACAGTCTATAACATTAAAACCTGAATATATCTGTTATTATGTACTAGTAAACTGTACAGTAACACGTTTTGTAAGTGTCTATGTAAAACTGCACAATAATACCTCTCTTGTGCTTTATGTAGTACTATATACTACTTGCGAGTCCTAAATGCTATAAATATTAAATGAAGATGAGCAGGTTTATATATATAAAAGTATAAGTGATTTACATATTGATCATGCCCACTGGTCTTGTCATGTTGGGGGTAACAGAGTCACACGTCTTTACTGGAGCCCTCCACGTTATTGATCCAGGGGTCAGAAACAACACAACCCACACCCCACATCTAACTAGAGATGCTTGGGCTCAGTTTTCTAAAACCGAGCCCACCCGAACTTAGAGGATCTGAGTAGACTCGCGAGCCGGCTCGGTATTTCACGCATCCTCGAATCTGAATCGAGGCAAAACGTCATTGTTGCGTTGTCGGATCTTGCGGGTTTTGGATTCCATAAGTGCCTCCCTCTCCAGGAGATCCAGCGCCATTGCTCATACAGAAACAGGGGTAGCAGTGATCTTGTCACTCTCCATTCTCCAGTGACATTGCTCAGTGCCATTGCTCACACAGAAACAGGGGTAGCAGTGTTCTTGTCACTCACCATTCTCCAGTGACATTGCTCAGTGCCATTGTTCATAAAGAATCATGAGGTGTAGCAGTGTTCTTGTCACTCTCCATTCTCCAGTGACATTGCTCAGTGCCATTGCTCACACAGAAACAGGGGTAACAGTGTTCTTGTCACTCGCCATTCTCCAGTGCCATTGTTCATACAGAATCAGGAGGGGTAGCAGTGTTCTTGTCATTCTCCAGTGACATTGCTCAGTGCTATTGCTCACACAGAAACAGGGGTAGCAGTGTTCTTGTCACTCTCCATTCTCCAGTGACATTGCTCACACAGAAACAGGGGTAACAGTGTTCTTGTCACTCTCCATTCTCCAGGGCCATTGCTCACACAGAAACAGGGGTAACAGTGTTCTTGTCACTCTCTATTCTCCAGTGACATTGCTCAGTGCCATTGTTCATAAAGAATCATGAGGTGTAGCAGTGTTCTTGTCACTCTCCATTCTCCAGTGACATTGCTCAGTGCCATTGCTCACACAGAAACAGGGGTAACAGTGTTCTTGTCACTCTCCATTCTCCAGTGCCATTGCTCAGTGCCATTGTTTATACAGAATTACGAGGGGTAGCAGTGTTTTTGTCACCTGACAAAAATTGACTAGAAATGGCTGGAAATTAATGTTATTGAGGTTAATAATAATGTCGGGGAAAAAAGAGCCAAATTATGTGATTTTAGAAAAAAAATAGGGATTTTAGAAAGCAAATAAGAATCCAAAACCAAAACACACGAGGGCAATTTTGCACAAAGTTAATCCAGATGACAGATACCAAAGGTGTGTCAGAATCGATGAATATAGTCTACCTAAAAATGGTGGAACTTCTGCCTCACAGCACTGGGGTCATGAGTTCGATTCCCGACCATGGCCTTAATTGTGTGGAGTTTGTATGTTCTCACCGTGTTTCCTCTGGGTGCTCTGGTTTCCTCCCACACTCCAAAACCAAAACACAGGGGTCAGTGTACATCTCTACATCTAACCCACCTGGGACAATACATTTATTTTTTAGGAACAAATATGACTATATGCCCTGAAGTGTGTAAGGAGGGTAAGACTGGTACAACCATAATTTATGGATTAAAGAATTGTAGAACCATGGCTCACTTATGTGGTCCTCTTTAAGGTGCATTTTTGGCTAGGATCACAGCATGTTATTGTATTCAATCTTCATCTCCTACTTTCCCGGAATGTACACAATCATGAAGTGTGCCGGGATAGAACATCCGATAGCCAATAAGGTTATTGGAATGTTCACAGCACCACAGACTATTGAAGATGTTTTCGAAGGCAGTGGCCTGTCCTCTTGTATGATTGTGCAAGTGAGGACAGGGCTGCGTGGGACAGGGGGCGTAACTATTGTGGGTGCAGGGGGTGTGGCAGCTACAAGACCCGGAGGTGAGGGGGGCATGGCAGTACCAGGTTGTCCCCACCTATGAGGCTTCCGCTTCCCCTGACATCTCTGCTGCCCACTGATGCTCCATCTCTGCACTCAGTAGAGCAGAGCGGAGCTTCTTCTGCTAATATAATAGCCTGGCACAGACTATTAAGAGCAACGAGAGGGCCTCACAAGGGTGGAATGACATAGCCAAGCCCCTACCCCAAATTTTGCCATGGGTCCTGGCGATGCTCTGTTCTGCCCTTGGACAGGAGCAGTATCATGACGTGAGGAGGAGAAAGGCAGTGGCAGAAACATGGTCTTTCAGCAGCACAAATTAGCATTATAATTACTATATACAGAAACGTTTGCACTCTTACACACGTCTCAATGCGCAGTTTTTAATCTCTCGATATACTCTGAGAATCAATCAAAAACTTCAGAGTGTCCTGCAGGATTGAGACCTGATACTTTCGCTTTATAAAAAGGCTTCCCTGACAGATCATTGGGAATTGGGATTACTATAAAATGCATGGCAAAAGAACCTTGTACTCTATATACCAGCGTCTCACCCCTGTGAAGAAATGGCTGCAGCAATCATTGTACATTTGTCTTGCACTGAAACTGGGTTATTAACAATGATCACTGCAGTCACCCTATTAATGCACAAGCCCCGCATACATTAGAGAACACTTCCCAAAAGGCCCAGAGGCAACAAAGCAGAAAAAGGAAGAAAAAAAAAATTCAACACAGCTGACAACTCCAGGAAGAAAAACAAGATTTGAAATTGTAATTCAGCAGTCGTTTGCTTCAAAATGAAGCCAATATAAATCTAGGATGCTGGGAATCTCATGTTTTTGTGTTGCCCTAAGGGACTGGGTGATGTCACGGCATGTCACCACCGAGCAATTGAGGAAGAAAACAATGCAGCCAGTGTTTTAATACCAGTGATCACAGCTGGGTTTCATTGGACCTCATAGCAGTTAGCATCCACACAGAGGAGCTTTAAAGTGGACCTATCTCAAAGGAGAGGCAGCCATTTTGTCGGATGAACCAATATTCAGCCTATCAATTCACTAGGAAATAGTGATGTCACTAGTTCCTAGCAAATCAACAGGCTGCATGTTCATTGGTCCAGCCCACAAAATGGCTGCCTCCACCGTGTGGAAGTGATGAGTAGGATTGAAGCAAGATTGAGATATGAACATTTGTTAGATGAAAGGAGCTATGATTGAATTAATATATAACATTTGCCCATGGGGCAAATATCACATAAATCGATTCCATAAACGAACTTTGGTTAATACAAGTTATTTTCCATTATATAGCTCATAGAGCATCATATTTGACAAACTGCCATACATATTATAATGTGTTTTTTTTCCCATTTATTAACATTCCTTATATATAGAACAGTATAAAATATTATGATTATACCTGTCCAGAAATGTCATGAGATATGACCAAAATTGTTTAGAGGGGTTGATGAGAAAAATAATCACACTGGGCAAAAGATACATATTGAAAAATCCCAAATTCTCCAAAAACCCCATCATTGTAACATAAACATTGGGAAAATCAAAATAAATATAAGGCACTTTATTGTAAGCCTAGGAGAACCAAAGAGTTACTCTGAGCATTTGTACTCCATTCCTGCCTGCAAATTATGGTCTGAGGACTAAAGTATTATAAATATTTTACACCGCAGTGTTTTTTATTATTATTATTTACATATTCATAATGAGCAGCTCTTTAAAGATAATACGTAGTCATACACATCAGCCCCTGCCCCATTGGAGCTTACAGTCTAAACTCCCTGCCATATAAACACCCTAGTGTTTGAGAGATGCCAATTTTGGACTGTATGAGGAATCTGAAGCACTTGAGACAAAATCCACACAGATAGGGCCCTGGTTGGAATTGAACCTATGACCCCAGCAGGGCCCTCTTAAGAACCTCTTGGGCCCCCGGGCACAGCAGTGCACCGGGGCCCCTATATATACAAAAATAAAAAAAATAATGATTATATATATGGGCCCTGCAGCCCAGGGGGGCCTGTCGGAGGCAGGAAAAAGAAAACCCTGAAAGAAAGAAGAAAATACTTACCGTGCTGTCAGCTGGCGATCCGGCTCCCTCCCTGGTCTCCTCCTCCGTCGCTTCGCAATGGATGTCGGGCGGGCGTGATGACATCACGCCCAACATGCACTGCCAGCGCGACGGAGGAGGAGACCAGGGAGGGAGCCGGATCGCCAGCTGACAGCACGGTAAGTATTTTCTTCTTTTTTTCAGGGTTTTCTTTTTTTCCCTGCCTCCGGAGGGCCCCCCTGGGCTGCAGGGCCCCCGGGCACCTGCCCAGCGTGCCCAATGGGAAAGACGGCCCTGGACCCCAGTGCTGTGAGGCAGCAATGCTAACCACTGTGCCAAAGAAAAAACATATGTGCCCTATAGCGATACCATGTCGACAATACTATATTCAGTCATCCCTGAAATATTGATAAGTACAATTAAGTTAACAGTGCAATAAATAATCATCAGATACTTATAGCTCCACTAAATCCACAGCACTGTACAAAGATCTCACATCAGTCCCTGCCCCTAACACCAAGAGAGACTAGGGTCAATTTAACCTACTAGTATGTTTTTGGAGTGTTGGAGGAAACCGAAGCACCCGGAGGAAACCCACGCAAACACGGGGAGAACATACAAACTACACACAGATAAGAGTATGGTCGGGAATCAAACTCATGACCCCAGTGTTGTGAGGCAGAAGTGCTAACCACTGAGCCACCATGCTGACAACTTCTCAGCATCAATTTAAACCAAAGTTATATTAAATTACCAGTATCTGCCTCAGAAAAAAAAAATCTGTTCTGTTTATTTTAGTGCTTGGGGTTGTGGGCAGGTTAGGGGGTTTGTGGGTTAATTGTTATCTTGTAAATAAAGATCTAAAAATTCAACAAATCTATTAAAATGCTTCACAATTCCTGGCTAGTTAGAAAAAGATACATTTTGCAAACTATATACTACCCGTATGTAGCCATTGAAGACGTGGTGACAGAAACAAAAGTAAAGTTATATAATGATTTATTTCAGTGAAACAGTGTGTCCCTCCCTCTGTTCTTTGTGTCTGGTTACATTTATATGAAGTACTTACATGCAATATATTCTATTAAGCACTCTGGCCTTTGCAGTGCAGAGCTCACTTGTACAATGATTGTTAAAAATCAATCTGATTCACAGAAAAACATTCAGAGAGTCCCTAATCCATGCCTTTTCTCTATACACTGTCGGAGAAGCTATCTGAGAATCAATCTTTTCAGTCACCAAAAATTGAATACCTCACCAAAAAAAAAAAACCTCAAAAAACCTCTCAGGCTAAATGCAGATGCCAATTTAATTACATTTGAAGTAAAAAGTTCTTCCTGGCAATAAGACCGAAAAAAGATCACACTGACATAAGCCAAGTACCTAGTTCATTTGACATGCCAGAAAATTCTCTTCAAGATCTTTAGAATTCTACAGCATATCCTGTTAGAAGATGAAACTGGATCCAGTTCAGGAAGTGCTACAGCTGCTGGAGAACTAATGATTACGTGTTTGTTATTGGGAGCAGCTATTTTTCACACAAACAATTGACAAATCCAAGACTCTAAAATGTCACTCCGAAGCATAATAGTTTTGTTACATGTAAAAAAAAAAAAAGTAGCTTATAGCCATTTAAATCTCTCGATGCAAACGTGAAATAATGTTGGAGGCGTTATATCACAGACCATCTGTATGTCTCTAGTGATCTGGATATTGTTCTGCACATTAAACACAAATGACTTCCCCCACAAAGGCCCAGCGCTATAATGTTGCTCATGACCGTGTCACATGTACACATAGAAGCTGGAAGAGTGAGGACGAAGATCTGGGGAATAATTTAAAACAGAACTACACATCATAGGGCTAATATGACCAGTTGTAACTAGGAACTTATTAGGATATACTTAAAAAAAAATGTGAGGTGACTCTCAATGTTATATCTTCCAGGTAAAATACTTTATCAATCAATAAATAAAACAGAAGTCTTGTAAACTCCAAGCAGGTTGTAAGGTGAGGCGCGAGTTGTTGGATCAATTCTGACTGAATCTCAAATAATTCAAGAGGAAAAAATGTACGTCAGGCAGGGGATTATGTGTAAAAAAAAAAAAATCTATATTTCAGCCCTGTGCTTAAGGGAATAAAATCAGAAGTGGTAGATTAAATAGTTAAAATGATGATTTTATAAAAAGAATAATGCAAAGCGATCTAACGCTCTCTGTTCCTGAACATTCCGTTTGTACATTTGTGTATAATTATATTTTGATAGCACTAAGTGACCATTCCAGGTCAGAGGGGTCTATTAGAAACCGTTGGAATTACCTAGGAGGCTTCCTCTATGGTGCCTGTAGAAAGGGAACTTTTTTTTCCCTTCCTAAACCAATGCTATGATATTGCTCACAGGTGGTTGGGAACAAAAAAGCCTTTAAGAAGGGAAGCCAAGCGAAGACAATGAGCCTGATGCAGTGTGACTGTCAGAGGAAAGAGAAAGCTGGGGGATTGCTATAGCAGCCAATGCAGAACAAAAATGCCTTCACAAAAATAGAAAAATAAAACTATCTTACGCCCACTTGCACCACACAGAACAAATAGTGCTTTTATTATCAATGTGCACCAAAGGCTCAACATGGTGCTGCAGCTTGGACTCTAAGGGGTATATTTACTAAACTGCGGGTTTGAAAAATTGGAGCTGTTGCCTATAGCAACCAATCAGATTCTAGCTGTCATTTATTTAGTACATTCTACAAAATGACAGCTAGAATCGGATTGGTTGCTATAGGCAACGTTTCCTCTTTTTCAAACCCGCAGTTTAGTAAATATACCCCTAAGGAAGAGATGGGTTAATAAACAAACGGAAGACCCTAATGAAAAAAAAAATCACGTTTTTTTCCAGCCATATTTTGTTTCATCATTTTGTTTTAACCCCTTGCGATCGAGAGTACACAGCATCGAGCTGCAACGCAGAGACCCTCGGCAGGCAAGAGTAGGAACATTAATATCATGTTAAATGCATCAGCAACGGAAAGTGAAAAATAGTGAATTATGATCTATTTCTATACCATGACATATAAACCAAGAGCTTTATCCACAATTTTTATCACAAGGGATTGGTGGAAATGAATCTACAATATATTAAACTCAGCGTAGAGCAACAGTTAGCCCAGAAGGGCGACATGTTGAGTGTATAATTACTGTACCATGTCACCAGTGTCAGCTAGAACACAGGGTATGTTATCTTTTCTCCTATCAGTTCACTGATGAAAATGTAGCAGAACTGGATAGCGTCAATAATAATATCTATACAGATGCGGGGATAGCAGACAGACACGGGTATAGCAGATCCACATAACAGGTGGTAAAACAAGAGATAGCAGACAACATGTTACATTGCTGGACAACCTGCAGGAGAAAAAGCCCCTCAACTAAATTAGGACATGACACTGCCAATCTCAGGTGACAACAGACCATGTGATTGTGAGTGTGCCATAATCTGATCAGGCCCTCCTGGCGATCAATGGGTTAACATGCAACAATATGATATTGAATAACATCCGTTTGCATTGACGGTCTCAGTTCCGTTGATGAACGGTTATTGCCTAAGTGGTTTATATTACATAGCATGTATTAAACATCTGTAAATGCAAAACATTGTGTCATTATTGTGAACTAGGTTGCTCTGCACACTTGTTACAATGAGCTAATGATTACACACACACATATAAATACAAATATATATATATATATATATATATATATAAATATATATATGTATATATATATATATATATATATATATATATATATATATATATATGTGTGTGTGTGTTACATATATATATATATATATATATATGGTATATACACATAAATATATGTATAGCACGTCTATGACCCATGCACATGATTATATAAACTAAAGTATGATGTAAATGTACCTTTTTGTGACATTTCCTGCACAATTGTCAGATCCATCACCACTTGTGGTATAGATGAGTACATTGAATTAATTCTCTTATTTGACTAGCTACTGCTGAATTCTTCCCCCCCCAGGGATACCAGATAAACCAGATAGCTAATAACAAAGGTTCCTGTTCCGTGTTGTATAATTGTGATAACCTTATATGGAGCACCTATACCAAATCTTGTGGGCACCAGATGAGCTCTGCAGAGCCATGTACTGCCCCCTCCTCTCAGCATTTAATGGGTTAATAGTGCATGCCAAGAAAAGGGGGGGGGGGGGATATAGTCGTGATTGAGAAGCTTGAAATGCTACAATAATGTGTTATTGGAAGCTAATAGAATTTAAAGGATCAGTGGGAAATGATTGTGCTTGGGGGGGAGGGGGGGGGGTGAAGATGAGTAGAGTGAGGATCAGAGGGACATCAAGGAGGGATAGTAAAGGTATGAGCTATAGACACGTCAGGGGCAAAACAGCATAAGCAGGAAGTGTGTAGCTTATACAAACTTTGGGTGTCAATAATTAGTTTCATATTCAATTTGTACCCCATCAAAAATATGTCATAATAATCATCATTATTATCATCATCAGCCCATTTACCATTTATTCTAATAGACCTTCTCTACCTCATTAACCTTTAAGCTACCTGCCTCACTTGCCCCCCAATCACCCCCCCCCCACCCTCCTAAAGAGAAATCACAAGAACTTACCGATCTGGATAATGTTTGGAAAATTGGGGAAATTCACCCCAAGCACTGCCCCTAGAAAGCTGGTGCAGAAGAAGGCAAGGATGTGCTGCATATTTCCTTTTGCATTGGCGGAGAAAAAGATCAGCCCTACTTCCCAAGCAAAGATTTTTGTTTCTAGGTGTTTTGCTGTCTTGCGGATGGAAAGACCCTGAAGTGTATAACCCGGCCTTCCTTCCTATAGTTGAGGTTCCGAGGAGGTTGAAGGGAAGATGGGGAGGGGGGCACAGAGGGGGCACCGAGAAAAAGCTGTTGATGCTGTTGGGAATTTTTGGTGTTTTTCTCTCTCTCTCTCCTTGGTGCTGAAAACAAGGCTTCTGTTCCTGCTCTTTCCTGGGCTCCTGTGTCTTCCCGCTACACTGTGCCTCTTCCTTTATCCATCCAGCGCTTAAAATGCTGTTTTAACATCAACTGACAGAAGGATTAACTGAACACAGAGAGAAAGAGAGAGAGAGAGAGAGAGAGAGACCTCCTCATTCACTCACACAGACACACAGTAGCACATACATTACTCTCTCTCCACACTCCATCATGCTAATGTGCCGTTATTACTGTAGCCAAGCAACTGCCTCACATTCCCCAACCCCTCTCCATCCTCCTGATAGGAGCCAATGTACTGTAGCTAAGGGTAATCTCTTATCCTCCTGTCCCTAATACACCCCACACCCTTCTGTACTGCTCACAATAAGTGCACCCCCTCCTCCCTCCTGTGTCACAGTGTCACACAGACTCTCCTCCCTATATAAAGGAGTGTGGTCTCCCCTATGTGATAGACACTTATTTGTGCCACTTTGACGGGGAAACCTAGTTGTCAGCAAACACCTACCCCCTCCTGGACAGTAGGGACCATTATCAGTGTGTATACGCCAAGTGATAAATATTTACACTTGCTGGGGCCCCTGTGACACACCATAATGAGCAATGATTGATTGTATATTTTTATTATTCTGCTTACTTTAATGTGTGCTTCATGTATGCTTCCCACTCAGAGTACATGTTATTGTGGAACATTTACATTTTACGTCTCTGCCTATTGATTTAGGTCTGTGTTTAGAATAGATTGCGATTGTGCAGTGTCAGTACACATTGAGGTCTGTGGATGTGTGTGATAGATGGGTGAGCTGATTTCATTTATTGTATAGCAGAAGTCTGTGAATGCCTGTATGGACCATATGTAGCAGCATGTTCTGATTTATTAAGTGTGTACTATAACTTATCATACTG
This sequence comes from Mixophyes fleayi, assembly GCF_038048845.1. NCBI lineage: Eukaryota > Metazoa > Chordata > Amphibia > Anura > Limnodynastidae > Mixophyes > Mixophyes fleayi. The sequence goes on along the minus strand of NC_134405.1, from coordinate 315,599,361 downwards.
AAACTTTCATTGGTTATACAGCTAGGGGTGTTGCTTACCTGTGATTCATGTTTTGTTGTTTAAAAAGTCTTCTTAGTCATAGACATGGGATGTTACAATATTGTATTTATCAAGATCACAGGGCTTTTGAGAGCAGCTCTTCATGACCCTTTTATCATTTTGCTCTTTCTGTTTTTGTTTTGTTTTGTTTCTTTGTTGTTGTTCTTTTGCTTTTACGTTTCTGAGGAATGTGTATCCAAAAGGCAATAATATTATAATGTATCTCGAAAAGAATAAAAAATAGTAACACATTTAAAAATAAAAATTTGCAGGTAGTAAAATATATAAAAAAAGCTGCAAGTTCTTTGGAATTTTTCCCAAATAGTAGAATGAATATCCCTGCTTCGCTCTAAAACAGTGATATGACTCAAGATTTCGGGGACCTAGTATAGCATTTGTAACCGCACCCCTTCAACACCTATATGAGTTTCGAAAGAGCGGATTGGGCCAGAATGAAGTGGGCCAAAGTAGGAGAAAATCCCCTCTGATTATTGCAACACAGGAAACACACAGGGACTGATACGGTGTTGGATGTATGCAGGGGAGGGCTGGCAGATTTTGGCCCAGGGGGCAAGAATCAATTCAGCAGCTTATTTTAAAGAAAAAAAAATGCAGGTGGCCCAGTGATCCAGCTCAAGGTAGCCCACTGTGGGACTGGCCCCGGGGGGGCGCATGCCCCCTGACCCCAGCCCAGTCTGCCACTGGATGTATGCCAGTCTGTTGAGTGTATCTTGCATGATATCGCTCTGCACATTCCCAGAAAGTGAGTGGATCCATATGTACCTATGTAGACTTGTGTGTATCTGACACATATGCCCATGCGCTTGCAAAGGCTGGACATAGAAGTAAAGGGCTGCACGGCGGCTCTGTGGTTAGCACCTCTGCCTTACAGCACTGAGGTCATGAGTTAAATTCCCGACCATGGACTTATCTGTGAGGAGTTTGTATGCTCTCCCCGTGTTTGCGTGGGTTTCCTCCGGGTGCTCCGGTTTCCTCCCACACTCCAAAAACATACTAGTAGGTTAATTGGCTGCTATCAAATTGACCCTAGTCTGTCTGTCTGTCTGTTTGTGAGTGTCTGTATGTATGGGAATTTAGACTGTAAGCTCCAATGGGGCATGGACTGATGGGAGTTCTGTGTACAGAGCTGCGGAATTAGTGGCGCTATATAAATAAATGGTAATAATAATAATAATAATATACTGCATGCTGTTAATGCAGATCTTCCGAAATACGGATATACGCCTGTGATGAGGGAGGGGGGACATGTACGGCGAAGAGGGAAGGGGGCTCTGCCAGATTATTTAGTACTGGGCCCTACAGTTTCTGATGGCAGCCCTGAAGACAGGTGCAAATGCTGAAATACGCTTGTTTTTCATGCTCTTTTTTATGAGTAATTTACTCCTGGTTTCAGCCCCATAGTTGCATTCCCCATACCTATGTTGATTACAGTATTATAGAAAGCTATTTTTCCAAGTACACAAGGCTTATTGCTTACATCTACCTTTAGAATTAGTGGAGGGTTAGCAATGTGGAAGCTAGTGAGCAATTACCGAGGCTTCAACTAGGTGGCCCAAGTCTGTTGGACAAGATCTTTCTCCTCAACACATAAGTCATCCCTGCATGGAACTGAAACAATTCACTTTATACTTTTCTTTATAACTCACTGCAATTTTTTGTTAAAATTTTGCAAGATCGAGAACAATTCAGTAATCTTCTAAATGAAGTCACAGAAGATTTGCTCATCCTTACTCCATAGGCATCTCGACAAAATTAATGGGGCAAATAAACTGGTCAGTCATGAACTGGCTATAAGTAAGCACAGCTGGACTTTAGGAAACCAATCTCATAGAGTAACTAAGTAGTGTTAGGACAAGGTGTAATTACTGCAGAGGCAAAGATGAAAAGAAAATATCTGATAAAAACTAACTTATGAATATAATATTAAAGTGCAAAAAAGTCCTTCCCCCCAAAAAATAAAAACTCTAATCACCTCCATCAAGTGACCACAACATCCCTGATCCAGCTACCACTTATAACTCAAGATGACCTTCACCTGCAGAATTCTTATGGAACCGGGTTCTATCCAGGTTCCTGGTGTTTCCTGTTACACTGCGGCCTCTATTCTGACTTGGACTGAGGAACTTCCTTTATGTTCTGTAAAAACAGGCGAGGATGCCAAACTTTTTCTTATCAGAATGAAAATACCACCTTAATTCATAGCTTTTACAGGTACAATCCATCTTCTCTTTGTACAATTATTATTGTGTATATATATATATATATATATATATATATATGTATATCACTAACATTACACAGCACTGTGCAGAGAATATTCACCCGTTCAGCACGGTGGCATAGGGGTTAGCACTTCTGCCACACAGCAGTGGGGTCAGGAGTTTGCTTGTAACTTCCAATGGAGCAGGGTCTGATTTGAATGACAAATCATCATCATTTATTTATACTACAGCACTAATTCCGCAACGCTGTACAGAGAACTCACTCACATCAGTCCCTGCCCCATCTTACGGTTGCCTCCCACACTCCAAAAACATACTAGTAGGTTTATTGACTACTATTAAATTGATCTTGATCTGTGTATTTAGGGAATTTAGTCTGTAAGTTTGGGTTTCCCGGAGGAAACCCACACAAACACACGAAGAACATACAAACTCTACACAGACAGGACCTGGTCAGGAATCGAACTCATGACACCAGCACCTCCCACACCCCCCCCCCCCCCAGTTACATCGCTTCAAATGCTACTCATAGTCGGCTTCATTCTAGCTTTAAACAGATTTGAACCTTGCACCCAGACTTTCTTATGTCATCATCATAATCATTTATTTATATAGCGCCAATATATTCCGTAGCGCTTTACAATTGGGGACAAACACAGTAAACTAATAAACAAACTGGGTAAAACAGACAAAGAGTCCTTTATAACTGTTCATTCAACTAATTAATTTAATAAAATATTTTCCAGACAGACTGTTTTTAGATTGCAGTGTTTGGTTACCCTATCCCGCACGGTACTCAATCGTTGGTGCAAACTGTTAAATATTTAATAACCTTTTATATTTGGCTCTAAAACTATTAATTTATGCACATAAATAAAAAAATAATAATAATTAGTATATGTAAAAGCTGACACACTGTGGAATTATGGGTCTGGCAGTTTTTTTGCTTTATAGCTTTATTTAAACCATAACTTAAAGAACATTTTTTTTACTTCTTGTGGGATTTGAATAATGTCGGCTGCAGATGGATAACACATATCACCGTACACATGACACTGGTTTTGCATTTCCATCTATTCGCAAAGTGTTTTAGGAATAAAAATGACTGATGTTCAGCATCTTGTCTTTGGAAGATTGCAAGAATATCTAATTAATTCTCCAGTGTTAATTTAGCACCTCGTGTGTAACTAAATAAATATTTGCTGCTGAGCTTGTCAGGACCAAAACTGTTACTGCTTGTTAAAGACTTATTGGGTACAGACCACTAAATAAATTCATTATTATTAAAAATTGACCATTCCCAGCATGTGTCTTGTGTAACAGTTTCTACAAGGGCGTGAAGCTAAAATAAGCAAAATCATCTCTCCTGGTAACAATAGACCCTGTTAGATAGGTTATGTTTGTGTAAGGGCTTGGCAATGCTATTCTCACCTTCTGGACCCCCTGTTTTGCTGTCAGTAGAGGAGAGCAAGAGGCCTTTTTCTGAGAACAGGCGTTTCGATGCATGCGCCGCTTAGAAGATTCCTATGCTCTGCTGTTTGAGATAAAAGTGGAGAGCTCAGAGGAGAGCAGGGACCTCTGAAGGGAGGATGGAAGTAGCTGCTGTACCCACTATTGTTACTGGGTTATTCTCTCTCTGCCACATGGCTAATGTCATAAAACCCTTGACAGTGGGATACTGGGCTTTATTCTCAAAGGTGGGAGACAAAGAGGGCCATGCCCCATGTGTATGATATATTTTGCAGCATGTGTACAGGAAGGTATTGTGGCATGAACACAGAAGGGACACAAAGCTCAGACATTACCTCCGGTTGCCAAAGTGGTACTCATTAGTACTGCACTGACATTTATTTTACCATAAGGTTTTCTAAAGCATTTTCTAGCTGTCAGGAAAATAAATGAAAAATTCCCATAAAAACTTTAATTCTTCCAGCTACTTAGACTACTTACCCGGAAATCGCAGTGGCCATGAAGACCACCAACCTTGACCAATAGCTGGCTGCATTTACCGTCATTGTCCAACTGCATTAATGGTGCATCAACTCTGCAAGGTCTTTTCAATTTGGCCAAAGACTTGTGCGATCAAATTGGGCATTGATGTTGGCACTTTTGTCTTGAAAAGCCAGATCTGCGTCCAACTCAATAGCTTTGCAGATTGCATCAACGTTGTTGTAACAAAGTAACAGTTCTATTTAGTGCATACGATAGGAAAGGGGGCTGTCATGAGAGCACAGACTACTATTGTTTCAATTTTGCTAGACAAATGTTGGCAGAATTCTCCAGCATACAGTTTGGTTAGAAATAACTGTAACAGAGAATTACTTATGTACCATAAGGCATAAGAAAAGTAAGTGATCATCACTTATGAAAAGTGACTGAAAAATAATTGGGGTGGTTCCTTTTATATATTTCCCCATTTGAATTAATTGTTTAAAGTGAGAAGGGATTCCCAGAGGAGTTACTCTATTTACAAAAAGATTGATTCTCAACAAAGTCACAAGACATTGGAAAGGTGACACTAAATGATGTCATTGATGGACTAGGCTCCCTCCACGCTCCTGGTATGTAAAATGGAGAAATAATGTTAGTTAACTCTACACCACGCCATCAAGCTTGTACCAGGCTTGTATTTCAACTTGTCAATAGTTGATCCCCGATAAGTTATTTTATTTATATGTAAATAACATATTTATTACTATACAGAATTTGTAATGTTTAAATAATTTACACAACACTATGCATTTATTGAATGGTGCATAGACATTACTTATAGTCAAATTGAATCAAAATTTAACATGATTGGAAAATATATCTTTAATCAATCACGTCTCCCATGTATTGCAAATAGGTGAGTCTCCCAGTTTGGGGTCCTTTTCTTGCCTACCCTGAATTGAGTGCAATGCAATCTGTCCATAGTTGTCAATTTGAGCTCCGTGGAAGAGTCCATCTCTACTTATATGTGGGGGACATGTTGGATTAAAGAGGGTTATCCAAAGTGGATGACCCCATTTAAAAGGAACAGAACATGGCGATGGAGCGTGCTCTTTGGGGAGCCACAAAGCAAACGATTCAACTTTATTAACCTTGATACATGAACAGCTAATACGTGAACAGCTAACCAGATGCAAGCTTCTGATTGGCTAATTGCATGTTGACAAGTGGCTCAGCAAAGGCACAAGTGCCAGAATATGATACTGTAATCACCTATATAATATCTGTTATTCTATTCTATAACCTTCACTATATCTTCTATTCTGGTGTATTGTGTGCACTAATGCCTATATATGCAGCATCTGCTCCTAGTTAAAAACACTTCTTTTCACCCCTTCTGTCCTCCCCCCTTCCCCACCCCCTCTGCGTCTCATTTTTCATTTTCTTCTTTTATGCTGTTTTTATAGCGTTCTTCTTTCTGCTCTTTTCTCCCTTTTCTCCTTTTACACCATTAATGTTATTCTTTCTACTTTTCTCAGTAGGCTTATATCATTTCCCTTTTTACTATAGAAGTATAATTTAACTTATGCACAATTTTCTCCACCTCTCTTAGCATCTCTTATCTCATGCTTTGTAGCAGCCAACAAAATCCACCTCTACCTCCTTACTCCTCTTCCTCCACCCTTTGCTCTGGTGGAACACCAGTCTAAACATCCATGTCCAGGACATTAAGGTACGCCACACAGTGCTCCGTGGCAACAAACAGCTATAGTCTGATGCTAGTTGCAGCTTTTGCAGGGAGGTCCCTTGCTTGTTGTCCCCTTCTTTAGCTTGTTATAGTGCTGATGCTAGTAACTTATTTTGTGGGGTGGTGGTCATGCCGGTTTTTTATTTATTTATTTAGGACACAGTTAATATACAAGCCGAGCCTGTTATCATCATTGGCACATAAATCTACTCCAGGAGAGGTATCTGGAGAGGCAACAAGTCTAACATACTTTTGCACATGTCTACTGTACTCAACTTGCACTTGTAGACTTTTAATGACCACGGATGGACTTGTGTCTAACTCTAAATCAGGTCCACAGAGCAAAACACTTTTGTGCACACTGTTGATTAGCTTTAATCATACATTTGTTTATATGAGATCGGACAGATGTTGCCATCATGTAATAAACAAATATTAAAAAAAAACAACAACTGAACTCTACGTTCACTTACCACGGAATCGCTCTTGCAGTATTTACCAGTGGCACAAAATCAAAATCCTAAAAAGGCAACATCTGTTCGTTAGCTTGTGCCGCCTTGTTTCCTCCGACATGTACAGTCTGTCAGCCTCCACAGAGGACTCTGCCATTTAAAGGGACATTTTCATGAAAAATATCTATTTTTTGTGTTCTGTGCTATAACATATACCGTAGGTTAGTGTCCTTTAAACACTGGTATGAACAAATATCACGTTCATGTCTGTAGATTTGGAACTACTGTGTAGGTCCATTGTGTCTGCACAGCGGCTAGGTCTTAGTAGGTGTTGGCTACAGCTCCATTCACTGAGTTAAGCTGGATACATACTTCAGGTTTTTGACCCAATTATCGCGCCAAACACACGATAAATGACCGTTAGGTCCGATATCGCATTAGTGTGTATGCGCCAGCGATCGTGTTTTATCAAACTTTGATTTTATATATGGACTAAAAATTTCTATAAATGATGGAACGATGTCCGGTAAACTCTGCAATGTTTATGCACTCATGACCAGCAGTGTAGGCAGATATCCATAGAGTGTACAGAGTCACCATCTCTTCAGCTGATGGTTATGACAGATGAAGAGCACAGATATGACAGTAAATATTGGAAATGTGTATAGTGTGTACACATCAATCGGCATGCTGATCGGGACTTTCAGTCATCGGTAAAATCATTAACGATATCGCGTTGGGAGAAATTTTCTGTAGTGTGTACCCAACCTTAGACTGATTTAAGCTGTCTAGGTTATGGTTAACACTATCATCATCATCATCATTTATTTATATACCGCCAGCAAATTCCGTAGCGCTTTACAATTGGGAACAAACATTAATAAAACAATACTGGGTAATACATACAGACAGAGAAGTAAGAGAACCCTGCTCGCTAGCTTACAATCACTATATCAGCTAATTAGTATTAAGGAAGCTATCTATTGTTTTGTAGCACTGTGCAAAGTGACAAATTAGTTACAGAGAGGTTCGTCCAGGAGCAAACTTACTCCTATTTTTGCTTTGTTCTCCTTATTGACTCAGGCCCCAAGAGAGCAAAGAGTTGATTACAATTAAATAAAATAACATATTTATAATAAAGACTGTGTGATCGGTGGTAATCGTATTAACGATTACGATAAATCCGACACGAATGACACCTACCGGAAAAAACCTCATTGCACCAATAAACGAATACAATATACACAGACTTAAAAGGAAAAAAGAGAGAAACTGTGCTGTAAGGCACTCATAGGACTCTGGAGAATGTTATTAAAATGTAACTTTATTATTCATGTTAAAAGAGGATGTATGGACTTATACCATTTAATTAGTCCTCAATGAGGGTGTAACCTAGCAAATATTAAAAAAAAATAACCTAAAGTGAAAATAATAACTCAAAATGCAAGAAAAAGTGATTTAAAATAGCAGATTAACTGCTAATCTGGGTCGCTGTCTCTAATACCCCTATTATCTGTAATTTATGTGAATCCACATATAGGGATAGATAACTCCTTCCCAGTAACCTGTGTGCCTTTAGACTTAGTATATTATATCAATAAATGATATTTATAGTGAATGAGTTTAAATATCTTAGATCATTCATTAATAGTATTCAGGGTCAAAAACATATATGATTGTATAGAGCCAATACTACTGAGACCATTATCAAATTGTTTCACTTATATAGTTCTTGATATAGCATTGGTTCCTAGAGTAGGACACTCTAAACAAATTAGTGTTCTACACTTCTTGTGTGTTCTTAATTATATAACCGCTGATAGAATGGTCTCAAATAATTTTCACTGGTATCTAATATATACAGACTTACCTGAACACCGAAGATCCAGATTTCCGGTGGCACCGGCATGCTGACAGGTAACACTTCAGGTCATGCAAAAATATATTGCTTTTCAATGGCAAGAATACAGATTATATTATGAGAAGTGCATTTAATGCAACAATCTTCTTACAAGATATTTGACAAGAGCCTCAATCACATCATTGTGCCATATGATGATCCTGTTCCTCTCACTATCTAATGAGCAGCTTGTAGTTTGTGATTTTATGATTGAATTGGTTTACTCTGCCACCCAGTCCACCACGCTATTTGGTATTTTGTTGGTTTACAGAAACTCGCTCTTAGCAACTACTCCTACTGGCATCGCTATGCCAAGCCAGCCAACTATGACTGTCTGCTATACACCAGGACTGCTGGGTAGCTGGCATAGTGCTGATTCCGGAATGCTGGGCTCAGTTCAGAGCACCTGTTAGTCCCGGAAACACTGTAGTACAGGGACAAGTGACTTCACAGGAACAAGAAGGATCTTATAGTGTTTCGGTTATTAGCTTAATTAGCTCTTAAAAGAATTGTTCCACAAGTATGTAGTGAATTTACATGAGCTACTAAACCCTACTTGTTTTAACATTTTTACACAGGTCTGGGCGTAGGTAAAACAGCCCCATTACCAATCTTTAATGGTCCATGAGGGTCACACTGCTCTTTGTACATTAACTAAAGATACATGGGTGTGTGCCTCTGCCCCTTGTTCATATACAAGTCTGGTCTGTGACATCTAGTCTTTAGCTATCCTGCCCATTCTTGTTGCCAAAACGTTGCCACCACCACCACCGCCTCCTTGGAGATGACTTTGGCACCAGGAACCTAGGAGCCAGATAGTCAGGACACAGCCTGGCAGCTGGAGCTCACAGAGTTCTGCTGGGTTGTGCAGCCTCCTGGGACTCCTTGACAAGGCACCTTCTGGATCCATTCAAAGCCTTCTGGAGATGGAGAGAGAGGCCCTGGACTCACTTAGAGACCAGAGACACAGATGTGTTAAACTGCTCTGTCATCTTTGGGTCTCTGAAGCGGCCCCCATTTTGACCACTGAGTAAGGGCATTATACATAGCGTATTAATGTACCGGATAAATAATTACATTTCCCCACATCATGGCAGCAAGGTGGATCAGTGGTTAGCACTACTGCCCCACAGTGCTGGGGTCATGAGTTCAATTCTTGACCAGGCCTCAGCTGTGTGGAATTTGTTCTTCCCGTATTTGTGTGGGTTTCCTCCATGTGCTCTGGTTTCCTCCCACACTCCAAAAACATATTGGTAGATTAGTTGGCTTCTATCAAATTGACCCTAGGCTCTGTGTGTGTGTGTGTGTGTGTGTGTATGTTAGGAAATTTAGACTGTAAGCCCCAATGGGGCAAGGACTGATGTGAGTGAGTTCTCTGTACAGCGCTGCGGAATTATTGGCGCTATATAAATAAATGATGATGATTATATGGGTCCATGATAAAGGGGACACACAGACACAGTCCTCTTAAACGGCACAGGACACTATCATCTGATGACGTTAAATAGCTTTTCCAAAACAGACAAGTTTAAACTTGTATTATTGTGCTCAAAAACGAAGGCAAATGTGAAACCAAACAGTTAGTCAAATGTTTATTCGTAGCAGCCGGTGGTAATTGCTTAAGATGTTATTTATGTAGCTGGTAATTGCCACACTTGATAAGACATCATATAAAAGATGCTCGTGTCTGACTGCGAGACAAAACGATATAAAGTTATGTTCAAATAAAGTTATTTATCCTCCCAGCTGAAGCGAGCACAGCACAGTTTTGGAAATGTTTAGTTATTAATTTGTTTGAACAGAAGCAGAGTTTTATTTTTATCAATATTTCTAATAGTGAGCTTGTCACATTTAGACTCCTTAGTTGAGAGGGGAATGGAAATGATTTGTAGCTGCATTTCTGTGATGTTTAACACAAAGATGTCAGTGTACGAAGTTGTAAAAAATGAGGACCTTTGACGTGTTGCAGGCTTAAATGTTTTGATGGCAATATGAACCAATACCTCATATTTCTATTGTGCTAAATGTATACAGATTTGTACTGGTAAGGACAAGTGTTGACAAGTGCTCTTTCTATAACATAAAATATGTTTGTACCTTGCTGTGGGGAAGATCAATATAAAGTTATATTATCCTCCCAGTCACAAATCATGTAGAACAGTGCTTTGGAAATGTTTATTTGCTTAAAATAATCATTTAAAATAAACTATAACAAAGTTTTATTTTTGCATCAATAATTATGACTGTGGGCTTGCCACCCTTCATTTGCTAACGTCACTAATTAATAGTGTTTGTAGCACTGTTGTAAAGACAATCTCTCTTGATGAGTACGTTAGAAATACACTGATATGTGTATGAAAAATAAGCTAAAACCACTGTATGTTTTCTATTCAGAATGACTGAAATGATATAGAACTGTGGGATGAATTTAGCCCGTGGGAAAATAAAAGCTGAGGTCTGTGCACAAAACTATTTGGATCACTAAGGGTTAAGAAAGTCTCTCTGGGAGGGGTGATTGCCCTGATCGCCGCTCCCCCCTGGATCCGCCACTGGCGTGGACCCGGTTCTCTAAAATACGGGTACGGGTAAAAGCACAGAGGTATGATGAGTGACTTGGTGCGTGGGCTCGAGATATGGTATGGTTGTGCATAGGCTGTGGTATGGTATGGGTGTGCTGGTTCAGCCCCGGAGGTAGGTTGGGCCAACAAGGAGCGCAGGCCCTTGTATAGTACAGGTGTGCTGGCTCAGTCCCGGAGGTATGACTGACCACTTGGTGCGCGAGCCCTGGTATGGTACGGGTGTGCTGGCTCAGTCCCGGAGGTATGACTGACCACTTGGTGCGCGAGCCCTGGTATGGTACGGGTGTGCTGGTTCATACCGGAGGTATGACTGACCACTTGGTGCGCGAGCCCTGGTATGGTACGGGTGTGCTGGCTCAGTCCCGGAGGTATGACTGACCACTTGGTGCGCGAGCCCTGGTATGGTACGGGTGTGCTGGTTCATACCGGAGGTATGACTGACCACTTGGTGCGCGAGCCCTGGTATGGTACAGGTGTGCTGGTTCAGTCCCGGAGGTATGACTGACCACTTGGTGCGCGAGCCCTGGTATGGTACGGGTGTGCTGGTTCAGTCCTGGAGGTATGACTGACCACTTGGTGCGCGAGCCCTGGTATGGTACGGGTGTGCTGGTTCAGTCCCGGAGGTATGACTGACCACTTGGTGCGCGAGCCCTGGTATGGTACGGGTGTGCTGGTTCAGTCCCGGAGGTATGACTGACCACTTGGTGCGCAAGCCCTGGTATGGTACGGGTGTGCTGGTTCAGTCCCGGAGGTATGACTGACCACTTGGTGCGCGAGCCCTGGTATGGTACGGGTGTACTGGTTCAGCCCCTGAGGTATTTGGAGCCGCTTGGAGAACGTGAACCCCCCATGGACTGAAGTCCTATGGCTGGTTCCACCTTTATCGTGGTAGGAGAACACTGTACTGGATAAGCAAGGAGGGTGAAGCGCACATTCATGGTAGTCAGGCATTTGGAACCCGTTTCCTTCAAAGAGTCGGCTTAGGTTCAGTGCAAGTGCAGCTCCTCTGGGCTGGCTTGCAGTGCATTACGATTAGCCCAAAAAGGGTGGGTTCCATCATGGACAATTGTCCCATTAACGTTCAGATACTAGGTGCGCTTATGGATAGACAAGGCTGAGTGCAGTGTTCTCCCATCACCATAACAGCAAACGGTTATTTAAATATAAAAGATTTATTTGCCAACAAGTCGGTGTGGTGTCTACTATTATAATGCATAAGGGTTAAGGTAAACACCAGAAGGTCTATGGTTATGTTATCAATCATTAAACATTTTAATGCTTAAACCCACTTGGAAGCAATTGCTAAAACAAAATAAAAAAGTTTTGCAAAGAAAAGTCCTACAGGGATAAAAACTGTACTGACCGTTTTCATATATATCCCCCCAATCGGTGATGAGATACCGTTGACCCTATAGCTAAAGTGGCCCCCCCAAGCCTTCACCTGTGGTCCCCAGCTCCTTACAAGTTTTTTGTCAGATTTGTTACAGCTTTTAACACTTGTTTATCTTGAATTAAAATGCCTGCTGATATGATATAGGTGTCTCTCTCATTTCTTTGAATTTGTTTTTTAACTTATTACTGAATATACTGAGAATAAGGATAATGTGCATCCCTAAGGTTAGAAGGGTGCTCCATGCAGCCCCTGAAGTAGTTCAGGTTGCCTATCAATGCTCTAAAAAATACCTTGTTCTTGGCCTGTGTCAGATCTGACAGAACAACCACCATTTTTTTGGTTGCAATTGTTAGTTACCTTTTATAAATGTAGTTCTGCAGAGCTGCTGATAAGCCCCACCCCCTTCCCACTAAGTCCGCCCTTTATGTCAAATTGTAGTTGTTATTGGTATGACACCATATTCGCCATTTTTATGAAGTAATAATTTTACAAAATAGTTTTCTAAGTGCAAATTTCCACTTCTTTTCATGTGATAAATAAGTCCTATACACCTTTTTACATGCGTATTTTCCTGACTGAAAGCTGCCATGATGAAGTGGAACATACTGTGATACATTTACAAAGAGAAACTTCTGTGTGGCGTTATCATTTAAATACAAATACAGTCGTTTAAAACATAGTTGCCAACCTTTAATAATTGGCCTCTGGGAGTTTCTGTGTAGAGGTGGGCGTGAGGGGACGGGGTTCCGCTAATCGCGTCATTTTGGCCCCGCCCCTGTGCCGTAATGATGCAAACGCGTAATTTTAGCACGGGGGCAGGCCAAAAATGATGCTATTCCCAGAGAATCGCATCATGGAGGCTTTAAATCGGCCCACTACGAAGTGGGCATATGCGGGAGAATTGTCAGCTCTCCTGGGATTCCGGAGACCTACCCGGGCATTCCGGGAGAGTTGGCAAGTATGGTTTAAAAAACTTAAACTAAATTTCTACCATCATATACCTTGCTGACAGGAGAGCAAATATTTTACCCATGCATGTCAGTGACTTGTGATGTGTTTTAGAATATGGCAGTATCTGTGAACAACTAATAAATTATTTCATGAGTAAATGAAATGTTCTGAAAATCAATAATACTTAAGCTCTTGTATTTTACCTTGTACCTTTGACATATCTACAGGGCAAGTGCCAGGTGATAATGATATCGCCCGTGTATGGATGCTAGAACATGTGTTTGCAATAAAGACCAACTGTGAAAATGCATCTTAAGTACAGTAGACATTAAGAACATCCTAATTTATGTATTTCATGTAAAAAAAACATTTCGCAGCGCTGTACAGAGAACTCACTCACATCAGTCCCTGCCTCATTGGGGCTTACAGTCTAAATTCCCTAACACACACAGACAGAGAGACAGAGAGAGAGAGACTAGGGTCAATTTTGATAGCAGCCAATTAACCTACCAGTATGTTTTTGAAGGTGGGAGGAAACCGGAGCACCCGGAGGAAACCCACGCAAACACGTGGAGAACATACAAACTCCACACAGATAAGGCCATGTTTGGGAATTGAACTCATGACCCCAGTGCTGTGAGGCAGAAGTGCTAACCACTTAGCCACCGTGCTGCCCTAGTGTTACTAGTTGTAAATTAGTTTTAATTAAGTTTAGAGTCCGTCCCTCTCACACATCCCTAGTTACGGCCCTGCCTTGAGACTCAGAATCGTGTGCTGTTCAACGCCCAATGTTTAATTCAGCAGGTTGTGGGTTTCTATGCACTACTTATTACCCATTTCGCAATTTTGCAAAACGACTCTCTAGCTAAATACTGTTTTCTCATCAACTTCTACATCCTCCTGTAATCTCGGGATCATCAGCCTGCCTTTGATTCTGTCTTGTGATCTCTGGTTCATCAACCTTCCTTTGATCTCGTGTTCTATGGATCATTGCAGTAGACATTCTGCCTTCCCTGAGCCTTTGTGTCTGTAAAATAGACAGCTCCACTTGTTCGACTTTGTCCGGTATCCTGACCTTGCATCATTACCTTGGCCTCAGCTTTTTCCCGAGTGCTCTTTCATCTAAACTTGAAACTGACCATCAAATTTCCTTCAGAACCTGTCGCTCCACTTTGCAGGTTTTGTACTATACGCCCTCACGGCAATACACGACAATTCACCAATTGTCCCCCTGTCTGTAGGGAGGAGAACCAATTATGGTTGGCTTCCTGCTGAACCCATTTAAGTCTCATAACATTTTATATTGTAAGCTATTATCTGTAAATATATACTTATATTCATTTTATAGCTGGATAGCTATTTAAAATTGATGGATTAGCTTTTACATATATTTGTGTTATTTAATGCTAAATATTTTATATACCCATTTTGTTTCTAAAATAAGAATGCAAAACAAATAACTAAAAAAAAAAAATCTTAATTTTTTTAATTGATGCTAAAATATACTTTTAATTTCCGCAATGTTCACTGAACACCCTTACAGATAGGAGTAAGAAGTACATTCACAATTCTATAACAATTATAAATCATAGAAATACAACAGGAATGAGGACCCCTATGGTTGAGTTGATATTTGACCCCAAGGCACAAGACAATCAGCTCCTCTCTGCAACTACACACAGTGCAGCTTGAGTTCAAAATTCTCCAGGCTGCTCTGCCTGGAGAATCATCAATGATAGTGTCTGATATGGGTCATTATCTTCCAAACTGCAGGGTTCGTATGCCCACGTTGGGGGTAAGGGGGGTTAGGAATAAAAATTATATTCTGTCTGAAATTCCCCTTTAAGGCTTTCCCTATTATAGTCTACCCAAACTTACTACTGTGGCTAGGAAATTAGTAGTTTGCTTGTTTATACTTTACTTTGTTTATTGCTGTTTATCCCATTTTTATTTGTTTATCCTTTCTGTTCATTGTTTATCATATCTTGTATTGATTATTTAACCATTTGCAAAGTTGCTAAACATCTCTCCCCGGGGTTGCAGCCTTGCACAGACAATAGATGAAAAGTTATTTCAGGTGCACAGACAGCAAAAAAAAAAAGCCCTGGCTTAAATGGCCTATTCCCCAGCTGTACATTCACAATAACCATGCTGTCAGCACACCGTTTTGCTAGCGTGGAACAATAAGAAGCAGAATTCTCTCTCGTCTCTTATTAAATGTTGTCTCAATGCTCAGAGATAACTATGTTATGCTTCTTTGGCTGTTTTGTTTTTCACTTGGTCATCCCAAAACTTCACAAGAACCGCTATGTACAAACAATCTCATGACAGCAGCTCCGGTAAATGACAATAATTTATCTTAAATGTGAGCAGATGCTGATTATGGTCTGAAAGTTCTACAGTAATAGTTGGAGGTGGGGGGTGGGGGGGGGGGAATCGTACTTCAAGCTAAAAACAACTGAACGTGCAATAATCTGTTAAAAGCAAATCAAGCATATGGCACAGGATGTATAAAATATAGAATCACAGCTGAACTGCATATGTAATACATTTATTAGCAGTAAACAATTATATAACTAGGGTGAGTGTTAAATAATCACTGTACATCAGTCACAAATACACCTTTTATTTAACTAGTTAAATCTTCACCTGATTATTTTTAAGTGAAATCCTCTAATATCCTCTAATTGATGAGATGATTTGCAGAACGTTGTTATACATGTTTCATCTTCTTTCTCTTTAAAAGAACAACATTTAGGGCTTGTTCAGATGAGAGTATGCCAAGAACATGCCCATGTCTTGTGCCAAACAACACGCAACGTGAGCCCTGAAAATCGTGCAGGGATTGGGGTAATTGATTCTAGTGCCTTACCTTCCAACTATCTCAGTTTAATCAGGACAGTCCCGATTTTTGGGGACTGTCCCATCTTCCAGACATCTAGGACGTTTGTTGTGACATTTGGGATTGTTGGTGGGTAAGTCCCACTAACTTGGACATCGGTGGCAGGGAGGGCTGGCAAATTTAAGCCCGGAGAACATTTTAAAGGAAAAAAAAAATGCAGGTGGCACAGTGACCCAGCCCAAGGTAGCCAACTATGGGACTGGCCCAGGGGGCAGATGCCCCCTGTCCCCCAGCCAGCCCATGATCAGTGGTGAGCGGGAGCATCACTCACCTGCTACTGATAAGTGTGGCAGTGCAGGGGTGCTTTTGGGAGAGGTAATGTGCACTTCAGAAGCACCAGGCATGGAGGTTGTTGACAAAGTGCCATAGTAACATGGCCATGCCGCCTGTGACAGAGCCATGCACTCATCACAATGGGCCTGATTCATTAAGGATCTTAACTTAAGAAACTTCTTATTTAAGTCTCCTGGACAAAACCATGTTACAATGCAAGGGGTGCAAATTAGTTTTCTGTTTTGCACATAAGTTAAATACTGACTGTTTTTTCATGTAGCACACAAATACTTGATAGCTTGTTTGTACACTGAAATTTAAAGTTGATATTTGTGTGCTACATGAAAAAACAGTCAGTATTTAACTTATGTGTAAAACAGAATACTTATTTGCACCCCTTGCATTGTAACATGGTTTTGTCCAGGAGACTTAAATAAGAAGTTTCTTAAGTTAAGATCCTTAATGAATCAGGCCCAAGATGGTCACATCCCTGTCCGGATTCCAAAAATTGTAATGTTGGAGAGTTTGTAGTAACTTCACTACTCTGCAATTGATATGATAAAACTGCAAATCATAGAAAAATGCCACAAAGTCCTGCATGCACAAACTTACAGCATTTGGGACCGCTCAATGGATTACATTGTTGCTGGTCTGATCAGCAGAAGAGTGCAGGAGCTGGGTAAAGGGATTCCGAGGTCTGCGCGATTTTCAGGAGACTTTGCTTATGAACATGAAGCTTTCCATTTTAAAACCACACTGCTGCAAAAACAAAGTATTCATAGAGTGCGCCTTATAAATGAACTCCAGTGGAGGCAGCCATTTGTTGGTCTGGATGCAATACTCACGAGAAAGGCAGTTGATGGTCAGGGATAGTCACCACTAGCCACTCCCTGATTTATAGTCACCACTAGCTACTCCCTGATTTATAGCCACTACTCCCTGATTTATAGCCACCACTAGCTACTCCCTGATTTATAGACGCTACTCCCTGATTTATAGCCACCACTAGCCACTCCCTGATTTATAGCCACTACTCCCTGATTTATAGCCACCACTAGCTACTCCCTGATTTATAGCCGCTACTCCCTGATTTATAGCCACCACTAGCCACTCCCTGATTTATAGCCACTACTCCCTGATTTATAGCCACCACTAGCCACTCCCTGATTTATAGCCGCTACTCCCTGATTTATAGCCACCACTAGCCACTCTCTGATTTATAGCCACCACTAGCCACCCCGTGATTTATAACCACCACTAGCCACCCCCTGATTTATAGTCACCACTAGCCACTCCCTGATTTATAGCCACCACTAGCTACTCCCTGATTTAGAGCCGCTACTCCCTGATTTATAGCCACCACTAGCCACTCTCTGATTTATAGCCACTACTAGCCACTCCCTGATTTATAGCCACCACTAGCCACCCCCTGATTTATAGCCACCACTAGCCACCCCCTGATTTATAGTCACCACTAGCCACTCCCTGATTTATAGCCACCACTAGCTACTCCCTGATTTAGAGCCGCTACTCCCTGATTTATAGCCACCACTAGCCACTCTCTGATTTATAGCCACTACTAGCCACTCCCTGATTTATAGTCACCACTAGCCACTCACTGATTTATAGTCACCACTAGTCACTCTCTGATTTATAGCCACCACTAGCCACTCCCTGATTTATAGCCACCACTAGCCACTCCCTGATTTATAGCCACCACTAGCCACTCTCTGATTTATAGCCACCACTAGCCACTCCCTGATTTATAGCCACTACTAGCCACTCCCTGATTTATAGCCACCACTAGCCACCCCCTGATTTATAGCCACCACTAGCTACCCCCTGATTTATAGCCACCACTAGCCACCTCCTGATTTATAGTCACCACTAGCCACTCCCTGATTTATAGCCACCACTAGCTACTCCCTGATTTAGAGCCGCTACTCCCTGATTTATAGCCACCACTAGCCACTCTCTGATTTATAGCCACTACTAACCACTCCCTGATTTATAGTCACCACTAGCCACTCACTGATTTATAGTCACCACTAGCCACTCTCTGATTTATAGCCACCACTAGCCACTCCCTGATTTATAGCTACCACTAGCCACTCCCTGATTTATAGCCACCACTAGCCACTCTCTGATTTATAGCCACCACTAGCCACTCCCTGATTTATAGCCACTACTAGCCACTCCCTGATTTATAGCCACCACTAGCCACCCCCTGATTTATAGCCACCACTAGCCACCCCCTGATTTATAGTCACCACTAGCCACTCCCTGATTTATAGCCACCACTAGCTACTCCCTGATTTAGAGCCGCTACTCCCTGATTTATAGCCACCACTAGTCACTCTCTGATTTATAGCCACTACTAGCCACTTCCTGATTTATAGTCACCACTAGCCACTCACTGATTTATAGTCACCACTAGCCACTCCCTGATTTATAGCTACCACTAGCCACTCTCTGATTTATAGTCACCACTAGCCACTCCCTGATTTATAGCCACAACTAGCAACTCCCTGATTTATAGCCACAACTAGTCCATACTTACCAACTCCCGGAAACTTGTTTCCGGGAGAGGGGGCGTGACTTGAGGGCAGGAGGGGGCGGGACGAGGCCAATTGCGTCATTTTAGCCCCACCCCTCGCGAAAACATAATTTGCGTTGCGGGGGGCGGGACCAAAATGACGCGATTGGCCTCATCCCGCCCCCTCCCGCCCTCCAAAAAGGCATGATTCACCAAGAATCGCGTCATATGATCGGTGAGATTGGGATGCGGGAGAAATGCCAGCTTGCCCGGGAACTGACCCGAATTTCGGGAGTCTCCCGGACTTTCCGGGAGAGCTGGCATGTATGCACTAGTCACTCCCTGATTTAATATCTTATCATATAACCACACAGTCACACAATACATCACACAGTCACACAATACATCACCTCTATTTTGTCAGGAAGTCTCTCCTGACTACCTTTACCAGTCACAAACCGCCCTCTGCGCACTCGTGACTTGGAAGCTCACTGTAAGGGAAACACACAGGATTCCAGCCTAAACCTCACACTCACCTCTGTCTCAAACTACAGATTTCGCTGGTCCCTTTCCCAACACAGACACTCTCTTCCACTCTTCTCTGCAACTATAACTTAATTACTCAATTGCACACACTCTGTGCTCTGGTAGCTAAACAGTTAACACTTCACACACTGGTATCTAAAGGGTTAACCCAGCCAAGCAATCTGTCTCTTCTAAACAGCCAGTGAATTTGTTTAGAGCAATAAAGACAGCACTTGTTAAATGTTTAGATTTAATATACAAAAATAGCAATGCCTACAGGTTATAAAAACAATTAATAAACAACCTGCTGAACTCTCAGGATTAGGGCTGCCCCCTGGCAGGTATTTAATAGGTCATGGTGTCAATGCATTAGACACCAACATTTCAGATTAGAAATTTGTGGTAATATAAAACCCTTTCAGCCAAGCCAACACTCTGTTCCAGCAAGCCTTGCCTTATTCATTCTCAATAATTGGGTCTGTCCCTGGAAAATCAGGACTGTTGACAGCTCTGCCAACGTTAATAATAGGGCAGAAACATAACAGAGACGGGAAAGCTGGTGTTTTTCTATAACTGATGACAGTCACCTGGATGCAGATGGTTAATGGCCATTTGCTTGCAGAACTATTTCACTTCATTTTGCTAACAAAATGACGGTAGTGGCTTTTTGGACTGTGCAAACTTCATGGGACTTTTCAGTCCTGATCTACTTTCTTTGAAATTATGGGAGCCCAGCTTCCCCTAATTTTTGAATTATTGTCTTGTCCTCTTGCAACTTTAACTTAAGGCATTGCTTTATTTTCTTGGGGAGTGGGGGGGGGGGTTCTGTACTAGTAAAAGTTGCCTGGCAGTATGTACAGGTAAATAAAATAAGCTATGTGAAGTGAAATAATGCACATTAATATGTGCAATTGTAAAAAAATAAATCAATGTTAAAATTGTTCTCCTTGACATTGCTATTTGACATATCTCTCTATTATCTCCAAAGTGTGATTATTGTGTGGAGATAGCACTTCAAGCGGGAAGAGATAATGAAAAAGACATTATTATTATTCTAAATAAGAATGTGTGTGTTCTTCCCTCCCTTTCACTTCTAGGATATAACTTAATTACACCATGACACGTTGTCTTCCAGTTCTTGCTCTGGGATCAGGTGGTATTGGTACAAAATAAAAATTGGCTCTTCCAATTCTGCTTCAGCTGTCCTCCCCCAGCCCTCACGGGAGCTTCCATTCATGAGGTCGCAGTAACGTTATCACCGTGGAAACAGCCCTCTGCTTCCTGCGCTCAATTCTCAGTGATTCCCCGATTCATTTAGGAAATCCCTTCACTTTATACAGCACAATGCACTTCATTTTCTTTAATGTTTATTTACTGTATTTTCTGTTTTGAACAGAAGATTGTTTATCCCGTATATAACAATAATATTATGGGGCACTTTGCTGTATCTAAGCACAAAGTTTGAAACACTTTTTCTGCAACTCTTGAAATACTACAACAATCATTTTGTCATGTTACCTGATTATTATGTAGTTATTTGCACTTTAACTACCGTTAATATCAATAAACATTATTTTATAAAATCCAGAGAACTGAACAGTAGGAAGTACATGGAACACACAAAAGAATGAAATTTGTAATGTGCAGTTGGTCAATGTTGAAACAAAGGACGTTTTCAGAGATCTACAAAAGACTAATCATTCAAACCTGGAACTGTACCTGGAGATTGGAGACAGTTGTCAACTCTGCCTATCTCTGTCTTTAGATTCTGTCCGCTTCTCCACATAATCTTTCCTGTCCAGGGAATCACTCTTCTGTTTGTATAACAGTCATAGGGGAGAATTCAATCGCTGATGATGAGGCATGCGGCATCGCGGCGTGCACATCCCTGGCAATTCCGGTAAAAATCTTTGCTCAGTTCTCCACGTACCCTATAGAGGTGCAAGGAAAAATGAGCGGAGATTTTACATAAATCTCCGTCGCGAAATGTCTCTGGAATGTCCGTGAGACGCTTCGTGGCTAATTGAATCCCCCCCCATACAGTTCAGAATAAGGGGACGTCCATACGGACTTTTAATAACATATTTGAAGCACGCCCCTTCAGACACCTAAATGGGGGTCTAAAAAAAAGCTGATAAACACCAATGAGATTATTATTGTAGACCAACAAGCGTTAGAATTAGAATAAAGCACAATCCAAAAACATGATAAATGAAAAGTAGCAAAACAAAACCACAAAAAAATATTATTGAAGTTCTAATCTAGTAATACTTAAAAGAACTTATTTAATAAAATGGTGCAAATTGCACAAATATCCCAATTATCCCGATTTCAGAGGTACAGTCCATAAGAGGACTTTTCCACTATCTTGACAGTCAGGACTTTTGTCCGAACTACTGGACTGTTGGGAGGTATGTCCCAGTCACCGCCACTCTGCACAGCAGCGGTAAGTTTGCCCGTGCTGACATGTTTTCAGGGTAGGGGAGGTGCTGTTGACTGAGAATTTGACACGCCTACAACGTGATGTGAACACAACCCCATCTGGCATGACCAAATCCCCCTTTTTTAGGTAATGTCTCTATTGTGAACGGCTCATCGGGAACTCCTGTGACCATTGGTGAGTTGGTCGCTGGCCCGCAATACACTGTATGTTGTGATTGTTGTTCTCTATGCCACCTGTCTGTCTCTTTCCATGTACTACTTCCCTGTAGGATCCAGTAGTCATACCCTCACTGAAGACGGTGCTGAGACGGAGAGGGGCTGGCTTGTCTCTCTGCGTTTGGTAGGTGGGCCATCGTGAACAAGGTTAGACATCTGTGTGCGTCTGGTCCGTTCCCCCGCAGGTGTTACACTATTCAGAAATGGGAAATACCAGGAGGTATACAAAGTGCTGTAACCCATAGCAACTACATAGGTTTTCTCTAACATTTTTCTACTGCCAGTTACAAAATAAAGGAAGCATCTAATTTGTTGCTATAGGTTACAGAATCTTTGTGCCCATTGCAATAAATAGTCAGAATAGTGGAACTATGCCAAACAAATAAAACACTGGTTTTAAAACTCGGTCATCTATATCTATATATGAAGGTTATTAATAAGTGTTTTGTATACGTGTACAGTAGTTCTACATCTAACAATGAGGGTACATTATTTTCTGTGTCAGCCATTAAAAGGAACTTTTATAATATAAAATATACATAACAATTAGCATTAGTTCAATAGCGGAAAGCCTATTATATATGGTATTTTCCATACACCAGCTATCTACAGGCCCATTTTTATGACTGATTGATTGATTGATGCTTTACATAGCTCAGAATATAAAGTTTCCATTGTATGCCCTGGGCTAACTGCTTTCTGTTCAGCTGTCCTGTCATTGATGGGTTAATGTGTTGATTTCGGTACTAAATCCCACAGAGGCCGCATCTCAATATACATTCAACATTATCTCCTACTCTGTAATGACCATTGATGAATCCCCACATTAGAATCTAACAAATGAATGACCTTGTAATGTACATTAAAACTCTGTGTGAAAGACATCTCTTCATGCTGCTGAGAGCAATACATTGATAATATATTCTAACCTTCATTTGTTGAAATATTTCAGCTTTTGTTAACTGGGAGCTGCCATAATGAATTCATACAGATTTGTTAATACTGTGACCAAACATGTTTTTAATTGTAATAATAATATACCTTCCCTTAGGGTAGTTTACATCAGTTGAGGGAAACAGAGAGCCCTCCTGACTGAGTCATTTTGGATCCTTCTACCCTTAATATCAAAGAAAGGACCAGTTATGAAGAACATAAATTGCAGCAATGCAGTGCAAATGCTAATTTGAGATTTTGTAATGTGAAATATCATCATCATCACCATTTATTTATATAGCGCCACTAATTCCGCAGTGCTGTACAGAGAACTCATTCACATCAGTCCCTGCCCCCTTGGAGCTTACAGTCTAAATTCCCTAACATAGACACACTGACACACACACAAACTAGGGTCAATTTTGATAGCAGCCAATTAACCTTCTAGTATGTTTTTAGAGTGTGGGAAACCCACGCAAACACAGGGAAAACATACAAACTCCACACAGATAAGGCCATGGTCGGGAATTGAACTCATGACCCCAGTGCTGTGAGGCAGAAGTGCTAACCACTAAGCCACCATGCTGCCAGGGCATATATGCAAATGAGAATAGCCATGTCATCTGGGGGGTGTGGGGCAGAGCTTAGTTTCACTGCGCAAAATTGCCAGCGCTGGCTATGTGATTGTTACATGGGATACCAGATTCTATAAAGACATTCAGAGAGCGATCATATTGCCGAGGACCCAAGACAGGTGCGGAGGTGCTCCTGGGAGATTTTGGGCCGCTGGTGCGCAGCTCATTAAGGCCCACAGTTAGGTACCAGCACGGGGACACCCACCATACTCCAGAAACAACATCCACCACACCAGACACAGGTTGGCACTACAGGGAGAACGACAGTGAGAGTCTGAGAGCTTGGAGTAACCCCCTTAGAAAGACTCCCATAACATGAGGGAAGGTCACTGCATGGTGCAGCATGGCTATTTATGAAGTGCGGCTGATATGGAGGTTGGAGACTGCATGGCAGTGCAGTCCCTGGAGATTGGGATGGAGGATCTGAGGATCTGTAGTTGCCTATCTCTCTGCCTGCCATCGGGTAAGCTGTATAATTTGCAAAGCTTGTGTAATGTAACCTATGGTCTGTGCTGTGGGACTACTGCTCCCAGCAAGAGCCGCTGGTCTGTAAAGGCTGTTATTTTCTATACAGGATATGTGATGAGAGGAGAAAGCATTACCATCTGCAATGTTCCGGCACCGTTTTTGCAACCGTGTTCTGTGCGGGAGAAAGAAGAGTTAATAAAGTTTGTTTCCTGTTTCAAATGGTGATGGCCTGGTGCCATTGTTACTGCTCCACTCCACACCACTGTGTTAAACACCCCTGTATCCTGGGGGGGGGGGGTTTCTGGTATTGTTTACTGTACCCACAAGATAGCCGGGGCAAACAGGGCTGCCCGTAATTGCAGCTAAGGCCACAAGGGGCACAATTCACCTTTCACAAACTAGGGTGCAACTCTTTTGGGGATGCACAATTGTGACAGTGAGAGCTATAAACTGAAATTCATTTTAAATCATAAGAGAATAGTTGTTCTCCAAATCAAAAAGAATACATGAAAAGAAGTAGCAAGGTTTTAATCTTCACTGTATTCCAATGGTAAAGGCTGAGTTATCCTTGGACTAGCACTTGAGGATAAACGAGTAGGAGAGACAAGGATGGTGACAGACGCAGGTGTGACAGCCGCCTCTCTCTCCACCGTCACATCCTCACCCTCAGTAGCGCTCATTCATGCCTCTGTTCTGCTATACAGTCCTGATTTTAATGATAAGAAAATTCGAGACAAAGGTTGCCGTGACTACGAGGTCATTAGCCAAGGGACGGCCTGAACCCTTAATCAGGATGTGTTTTTAACCAACCCTTTATATGGGAAAGGGCTTTTAATGTGGACAAATAACAGTAAAAACGTACTTCCATGTAAAATATATAAAATAAAATAGAAATGACGTTGTGTACTGCGTCACTGGGCAGCTGAAACTCAATACACAAAGGTACAAGAACAATGCATTCACCCTACACTATACATCAAGCACTGCAGTATTCAAATATTTCAGAGAATAACAACACATTCAACAAAGTTCAGGTGGAGTGTGAAGTGGGACAAGGGAAGGGGGAGGAAGGGGGACACAGGCCTGAAGCTTTATTGAAACCGAACACTTAAAGGGCGATCAAAATGTACAAATGTGACACATGAAATAAAGGCAGCCCCGGTGCCCCCTTACTTACATTATCTATTTAAGATACTAATGACGCTTGCTACATACTACTCAACTCATAGTGGAATTGAAGACTGGGTTTTATAGCCGTGGCTTAGTTATTAAAATGCTGAGAATGTCACCGTGACCTGATTAAATGTGATCGCCTTGAGACATCCCTGTCCTAGCAGACTAAAGGGACCAAACATCTCTAAGTAAAATGAGCAGAAATAGTTTGCAAATTCATGCTAATCCCATTAGTTTATCACCCTTACAAATCCGTTGCCAAGTACAGTAAATGCAATAACATCTTCACAACAGAACTGGCAATATGAGCGTGTAATGTATTGTTTTTTAAATATTACCTATGCTTTATTTTTGCCAAGAATTAAATATAATCTGGAATTAAATAAAATGTTATGTTATTTGCCAAAATGAAAAATAGAATTTTTAGCTGAAATAGGAAGATTGAAAATACAACACTTACTGTCCTATTAATTATGTGGCCATAGGGATGATTTTCATATTGACGATTATCCAGATAGAAAACCTCCTAATATCATGATTTGCTAATAAAAAATCACTGAGGCAGTTGAGTGATACTGGACCTAATTCATTAAGGAAGGCAAAATGAACATATTGGGCCCGATTCACTCGCTTTCAGTTTTTTCAGAATACAATACTCAATATGAAAATGCGCAAGATGCGATTCCACATTCCGGACGTCATGGGAAACTATTATGTTGTTTTGAGCCCTATTTCTAGTGGCCCGTGGTAATGATATTTACTGATGGGCCCTCTGTACCACATTCCAGCACTATACTAGTCCCCACAACACAACCCATCTGTCTGCTCCCTGGCAGAGGAACATGTCCAGTGCTAGCATATTCTTGCCTCCCTCCCGAAATCCCATCGATGTTATGACTATGTCACAGCCCCTTCATTTGTGTCTGAATTTATCTTTCTTCCCTGGGTTACGTACTGTAGATTGAATGAGCGCTGCCAAGTAGCAGTATATTGTCCTCCGCTGTGCATGCAGCCTGCAGCTTCCTCTCGTTAGCTTTGATTGTTCAGGAATGGGAGCAATCAACGGCTCCAAATGACTCTAATTATTCCAAACAGTCGGCACCAACTCTAGCAGGTGTTTGGGTGCAGGGGATTCTGCTGCCGATTAACCCTTTCACCTTGTGATTTATGACCTTGTCACTGATGGTAAGTTAATATATCTAATGTACCCTAACATTCGCAGGAGAGTCTACTATCTACCATAATAAATTCTGCCCTACTGGAGTTGTACACTGGAATCAATAAAACCTCCCATAAATGTCTTTTAAAACCATTTTAAAAGTATGTCTCTCACCAGGAATTACCTTTCCCTGATTTAATGATATGTAGTAAAATTTCTTACTTTTTACTTTTTTATATTTCTCCTACTTTTCTTGTTTGTATTGCATAGGTGAAACTTAATGTATAGAAGTTACTCTGGCCATTCGGGTGCAGGGATTATCATTACTCTTAGAATAATTGACACCAGGGGGTAAATGTATGAACATGCGGGTTCTTCAACACCCGCGTGTTCAGCGTGTTCGGCGATTAAATTTCAAGCGGGGCTGCATTGTAAAGGGAAGTTTCCCTTTACAATGCAGCGCCGCTTGAAATTTAATAGCCGAACACGCGGGTGTTGAAGAACCCGCATGTTCATACATTTACCCCCAGATGTAATTGTGACAAAATAAAGGAGTTTATTTTGGTACCAAATCTGCATGGTGGAGGAAAATACAACAGGCAGTGTGGCAAGGCCCAAACCCGATATCCCAAAGTGGGTGAACTAGATTTTGGATATCAAACAATGTGGGTAACATTATCACCCGGGCACGCATATCATCCTTCACCTTCAACAGGGATCAATGATCACGGACAGCAGGGTGGCTAAGTGGTTAGCACTTCTGCCTCACAGCACTGGGGTCATGAGTTCAATTCCTGACCATGGCCTTATCTGTGTGGAGTTTGTATGTTCTCCCCGTGTTTGCGTGGGTTTCCTCCGGGTGCTCCGGTTTCCTTCCACACTCCAAAAACATACTAGTAGGTTAATTGGCTGCTAACAAAATTGACCCTAATCTCTCTCTCTCTGTGTCTGTCTGTGTGTGTTATAGAATTTAGACTGTAAGCTCCAATGGGGCAGGGACTGATGTGAATGAGTTCTCTGTACAGCGCTGCAGAATCAGTGGCACTATATAAATAAATGGTGATGATGATGATGATGATGATGAATTATCCTGGCATTCTAGAACCCGCAACCCCTCTGGGCTGAGAGGAGCGCAACCACAAGCTGGCCCACAAGGGCGGTACTAGCACCAAGACTATAACGTAAAGTGTGCGCACCAAGCATTGGCCGCCGACTGAACATTGTTTTACGAAAACAGAAAGAAACTATCCCGGACTTCCAAAAAAACAAACACCATCCCAGGTCGGGAACCGACAGAAAAGAGGAAAAACAAACGGCATAAAAATAGAAACTGTCTCAACATTCCAGTACCGGGTGCCGAAGATCAGCACGCAAATGCTTGATAGCTTTATTTTTACACTGAAATTTAAAATTGATCTAGGACATGCCCTATCCCTATTTTAAATCTGTCCCCACATTTTAAATTTGCCTTCCCCTCGGTTTTGCTGAGGTGCAAAGTTACTCCTTTTTTTGGTTTGTTTTCCTTAATGAATCAGGCCCCTGGTGTGCAAATGAGGAAGATGAGCTAGACTCAGCAGAATTACTTACATATTTCTTATTTTTGTATAAAGTGCTTAGAACTTTACAAAGCCCTGTGCAAAGTACATTGTTTTAACAAAATTTCCATTTCAATTTCCATGAACAATCTATTATTGGTGCCTGGTAGTCAAGGGGTTTTGTCTAAAGATACACAGAGCTGAAACAGGAGTCTCCACCAGAATTGTTTTTTTTTAGCAGGGTCTCAATTGGTTGTATATATGAGAGTCTGGCATCAAATGTTGTCACCTAGCACTCTGGCGGACAGTGCCAGCCATTCTCCAGTGACAGCGCAGGATATATAATAGACAGCTTTCAGCAACATGCCAGCTACCCACTAGATATTTTCTAGTGCTGTAACTGGTAGATAGCCTCTACCATTAACCAATCAAAATGACAGATGGATAGCACCGGACATTTACTGGTGCTGGTTAATAGATGCTCACCGGCAATCAGTGTGGTGAACTGTCTCATGGATATGGCCAATTCATAGTGCTTCTTTTTTGGAGCACGGAAGAAAGAGCAGGTCCATAGGATGGGTAGAGTAAATTATTTGGGCCCCACCAAAGATCTCTGGTATGCATTGCAAAATCAACCTAAGAGATGGGGTGTTCATTGTAAAGCCACCAGAGATTAGGGGTGTTCATTATCTTGTATATATGGTCAATTGCAGAATTGTTATAGTGCCACACAGTCATTTTTTGCTACGATTAATAAATCAATTTGTAGATCATGTCAGCTATATCTCCATTAAGTAGCATGAGGGTAACACTCTTTAGAAATTCAGCACTGATCTCCAGCAAGTATCCAAGGGACATATCTAGTCAGTCAACTATCTTAACCACTGAACTATTTCTTACAGTGTTAAATGAAATATGGTCCCTGTCATTATGTTTTGGAGATAAGGTAGAATAGATAATTACAATAGTTTTGTTTTGCATGCACAATCATCTTAGTAAATCCTTAGTTGGTGATTTAAGGACACCAGATCCATTTTACATATAGATGACTCGTCCACTTTCAATTTGTTGTACTGCTTTGCCTATAAAATGTATGTGAGGTTAAAATGAGATGAAAGTATTCTGACAGGTTCTGAAATTTAGAGCCTTCATGTAGTGTAAATATGTTGTGGGCTTAGAAATGTAATAAGGATATTACTTATCCTATTCGTAGGAAGTGACAATTGAGTCAAAAAAGTTCCCTCGTTACAAATATTACTGGATGCCAGAGCCCACTGGGACATATTGTGGTTCCTAAAATTCCAGAAAGTCCTAGCAGCCTTGAGTATGCTGGCTCTTGTAGTACTACAATGGATAGCATGCCCAACCATTTAAAGGCAACCGGGACATGCTGAGACCTGTAGTGCACCACAAGCAAAATGATCATTTATTTTTATTTATTAACCCACACCATACACTTTCAAGCGTAAATGTCAAAAATGTATATTGTTTTTTTGCTTATTGAAATTTGAAAAGCAAACATCTTTGATATATAAATTCAAATTAAAAGTTTGTGCAGCCATTTGAGCTTGAAATCCAGAAATACAGAGCCTATCTGAAGCAAATGAGGGGGATCTCTATTAAAAGATCCAAGCCCCAATCTCCCCATGATAAGCACACCTACACCATGTCCTCTAAATTTCCCATAAATATTCCTAGTCTGAATGACAAAGTTATGCCAATAGTATATAACATTTTACTAGGCTCTCAATATTAGTAAAATAAAGATTATTTGTGTTTAGGTAAAAACTGAAATATATATAAAGAATGTACAGCAACACATCCATATACAGTATATGAAAGGCTGTGAACTGAAAGAGTAATAGAGAAAATAAGCAAGGTGGCTCACGGCACTGGGGTCATGAGTGCCAACCATGGCCTTATCTGTGTGGAGTTTGTATGTTCTCCCCGTGTTTGAGTGGGTTTCCTCCGGGCGCTCTGGTTTCCACCCATACTCCAAAAACATACTAGTAGATTAATTGGCTGCTATCAAAATTGACCCTAGTCTGTGTGTATATTAGGGAATTTAGACTGTAAGCTCCAATGGGCCAGGGAATGATGTAAGTGAGTTCTCTGTACAGCGCTGTAGAATTAGTGGCGCTACATAAATAAATAAATGATGATGATGATGATGATAATGAAGTCTTATAACGACACCCACAAGTGTAAACACACTTTTTAAAGCCTGTAGAGGAGAACTGGAGTAGTCCATACTAACCAACTTTTCACTGTTCGTCTCCAGGAGATCCCGGAGAGGAGGTGATGTGTGAGAAAGCAAGGAGCGGGGCAAGGTGAATTGCGTAATTTGGCCCCGACGACACGAAAGCATGATTTTGCCACATGGGGCGGGGCCAAAATGACATGATTACCCCTGATGCCATCATGATTACAAGTTCATAAGTAAAATTATGTCATATATCAGCAATCTCAAAATTTAGGCTAACAGAAATGTAATATAACAATGAACTGTACTTTATAGAGACTTGTAACCTTTCAAATGCAAAACAAAAAATCAGAGATGGTTTGAATGTCATTCAGAATAATTGTTTTACAGAATCCCTCATGTTCTGCCTTGCTGGAATAATATTTGATGGCTTCTTATTTGTGTCAGTATAATTGAAAGACAGCATTAATCCATTAGCACCATCTGTGATTCTGCCTTTTGTCCAAATCCTTTTAAGGTGAAGGCATCTCATTCATTAGAGAGACTAACAATGAAATATCCTGTTCTAATACAGAATGGCTCCTTAAATGACAGCAGTTAGTGGTGGGCCTAGGCCTTCACACCATACAACACAATGCAGGATAAAATAATAATAACTAATGCTTTTTAATACCATTTTGCTTCGGGAACAGTTAGCTTGATTAGTAATTTATATGAGTGGACCCAGTGCTTGAAGTGGGGCAGTATGTGCCAGAATGACCTTCGTCCCACTTCTCTACAAGCAGACACATGTGTGCATAAGACAGTGCTTGCAGTCACCTGACTGATGTCCCCACTGACCACCACATTCTCTATTTGTCAGCATCTGGAATTCTTCACATCAACATCCCACCCGCTGCTCTGGTCCTTGTACCTACCTGCCTCGTCCAACTCTCCCGGAAAGTCCGGGAGACTCCCGAAATTCAGGTCAGTCAAGCTGGCATTTCTCCCGCATCCCAATCTCACTGAGAATCGTGCCATTTTGGAGGGCGGTAGGTGGCGGGACGAGGCCAATCGCGTCATTTTGGCCCCGCCCCCCGCAACGTGAATTACGTTTTCGCACGGGGGGGGGGGCAAAATGACGCGATTGGCCTCGTCCCGCCCCCTCCCTCCCTCCAGTCACGCCCCCTCTCCCTGAAACAAGTTTCCGGGAGTTGGTAAGTATGACCTACCTGCCTCGTGCTCTGGTCCTTGTACCTACCTGCCTCGTGCTCTGGTCCTTGTGCCTACCTGCCTCGTGCTCTGGTCCTTGTTACTAACTGCATCATCGCTCAATCATATCCTCCTTGGAGTTTGTAGTTAAGTTGTCTCAATTTATTTTTCTTTCACTTTCTAATGACTTCTTCAGTGGCATTAAGAACAGAGGAGCTGGTATGCAGGTCAATATCGTGTAATACTGGGTTACAATGCAGTGATGCTCATGGGAAGCATTGTTTTTGCTCCTAAGGGTTTCCAAGACCACTAAAGGGTTTCAAATTTGTCTCTTTGCAGTGTCGGTTTATCAGATGCGCCCTTTAGCATGTTGCAGGGAGTATGAGTCTGTCATGTGAGAAAAGGTGCACGACTTCAACATGAGGGTATTTACAAAACTGCGGGTTTGAAATAAGTGGAGATGTTACTTATAGCAACCAATCAGATTCTAGTTATCATTTATTTAATACATTCTACAAAAAGATAACTAGAATCTGATTGGTTGGTATAGGCAACGTCTCAACTTTTTCAAACGCGCAGTTTAGTAAATATACCATTTTGTCTCAATGTCAGTTTATATCTATTTCCAAGCATTGATTGGCTGAGCTGGGTGTGTCAGGGGTGAAATATGGGTCACATTAATTTAAGATTGAGGCAGCAAGTAGCTGCCAGGTGGGGTTTAGCAATGAGATGATCATGCGCATTGGGACACAGAAATCAAGTCTCTTTAGGTCTTTTGCCCCTTTGGTGATGGGAATTAGGTCGCTGTAGATATAATCATCATCATCATCAACATTTATTTATATAGCGCCAGCAAATTCCGTAGCACTTTGCAATTGGGAACAAACATTAATAAGACAATACTGGGTAATACATACAGACAGAGAGGTAAGAGAACCCTGCTCGAAAGCTTACAATCTATAGGACAATGGGAGTTAGAAACACAAGGGCATGTGCTACATCATATTGCACAATGGACCAGCCAGACTGCAAAGATAAAAGTACTGAGTGGGCTGTGTGTGTTGCAATGTTGGTCAGAAGGTTGTTGTCTTGCATTAGCAGTATAGAGGGTGGTAATAGGGTAATCTAGGGAAATTAAGATGATGGTTGAGGAATATTATAACCTTGTCTGAAGAAGTGGGTTTTCAGTGAACGCTTGAAGGTTTGAAGACTAGAGGAAAGTCTTACTGTGCGAGGGAGGGAATTCCACAAAGTAGGTGCAGCCCGGAAAAAATCCTGTAACCGAGAATGGGAGGATGTGAT
Source organism: Mixophyes fleayi (assembly GCF_038048845.1). Taxonomy (NCBI): domain Eukaryota; kingdom Metazoa; phylum Chordata; class Amphibia; order Anura; family Limnodynastidae; genus Mixophyes; species Mixophyes fleayi. The sequence continues at coordinate 315,566,632 of NC_134405.1, read as the reverse complement.
GAGAGTGGAGGAGAGACGTAGATCTTGTGCAGAACGAAGGTGTCGAGTAGGGAGATATTTCGAGACAAGTGAGGAAATGTATGTCGGTGCAATTTTGTTGATGGCCTTGTATGTTAGTAGAAGAATTTTATATTGGATTCGTTGAAATACAGGCAGCCAATGTAGAGACTGACAGAGTGGCTCAGCAGAGGAATAACGGTTTGTAAGGAAAATCAGTCTAGCCGCTGCATGCAAAATAGATTGTAGGGGTTCAAGTCTGACTTTGGGAAGACCAGTAAGGAGGGAATTGCAATAGTCGATGCGGGAGATGATGAGTGCATGAATTAATGTTTTTGCGGTGTTTTGTGTCAGATATGTGCATATTCTGGAAATGTTCTTTAGGTGTATGTAACATGATTTAGATATAGAGTTGATGTGGGGATCAAACGACAGTTGTGAATCAAGGATTATACCTAGGCAACGAGCTTGCGGGGTGGGATTTATGGTCATGTTATCGACAGAAATAGAAATGTCAGGCAGGAAGCTTCTGTTCTTGGGTGGGAATATTATTAATTCAGTTTTTGAAAGATTGAGTTTGAGTTGGCGAGAAGACATCCAAGATGAAATGGCAGAAAGACAGTCAGTAACACGAGACAACACAGATGGTGAAAGATCAGGAGAGGATAGATAAATTTGTGTATCATCCGCATACAGATGATACTGAAATCCAAAGGAGCTTATTAGTTTTCCAAGAGAAGTGGTGTAGATAGAGAATAGCAGAGGACCTAGGACTGAGCCTTGTGGAACGCCAACTGATAAAGGAAGCGGAGCAGAGGTGGATCCAGAGAAATTAACACTGAAAGAGCGATTAGATAGGTAGGATGAGTACCAGGATAGGACAGTGCCTTTAAGACCTAGGGATTGCGGCGTTTGTATGAGGAGAGAGTGGTCAACAGTGTCAAATGCAGCAGAGAGATCCAGGAGAATTAGAAGAGAGTATTGGTTATTATTTTTTGCAAATCATTGACAACTTTGGTCAGCGCAGTCTCTGTGGAGTGTTGAGAGCGAAAGCCTGACTGAAGAGGATCCAATAGGTTGTTTGCTGTAAGAAAGTGTGTGAGGCGTGTGTAGGCAATTCTCTCGAGAAGCTTGGAGGGGCATGGGAGCTGGGAGATGGGGCGGTAATTTATGAGAGAGTTAGGGTCAGAATTCTGTTTTTTTTAAAATGGGAGTAATCACTGCATGCTTGAATATAGATTGAAAAATACCAGTGGAAAGAGATAGATTACAGATTTTAGTTAGAGGGGGAATGAGCACAGGAGACAGGGACATACCAATTTGTGAGGGAATGGGATCAAGAGGACAGGAGATATAAGGCCACTATTGTTAAAAAAAAGAGGAAGAGGGGATTGAAGTGAAAGATTGAGAGACAGAAGATAAGATATCAGTAATGGGGTAAGTATGCTGTTACATGTTGTGTAATGTGGTGGCTTCATGGCATTATTGGGGGGTATAAAGATGTATAAGGTGGATTGGTGATGGTGGGCAGCACATTTGGTTATAGGCTATATTTGAAAGTGGTTATTGTTCTGTTTGTTTATCTTGTTTCAGATCCAGTTCAGCGTCTGGTGTGGATTGAGGGGCACTTCTATATTTTGGATGGATGTCATGTTGAGCAACGGACAGAATGGGAGGATGTTGGGATCACCAAGAGGTGAGGCAGTAGCCAGATGAATAGGTATAGAAAGTATGAAATGGCAGGGTGCGGTGCCACCTTCTAGTAGGTATGCCGAGGCTGACTGTGCACCTGACGTACTAGTAATCCACGTGGGAGGCAATTATTTGGGAGTGGTGCCTTAGCAAATTAAAGATTATTATGGGGGCATTCCCAAACACTACACTGGAGTGGCTGGAGAAGGTGTCAACATTTGTCCTGTAAAAGATAACAGACAGGAAATGTATAGCATGCAGTGTGATGGTCGGGCACATCAGTTGGACGTTAGGGATGGGGTGGAGTGCTTCTATGGAGATTGGCCTAGGCTTCATTTAGGGTTTGGGGTAAATCCAGCTTGAAGGTGCAATTTTGCTGTACTGCAGAGGAGCAAATTTAAAATGTGTGTGTCAGATTTAAAGGGACAGATTTAAAGTTGGTAGGAAGCAGGAGAGGTCTGGCAAAGCTCTGAAATATGGCTGGGGCATTGCATAGCCCGAAAGGCATGACCAGATATTCAAAGTGGCCGTCTCGGGTGTTAAACGCCGTCTTCCATTCATCCCCCTCCTTAATGCGTATAAGGTTATACGCTCCTCTGAGGTCAAGTTTAGAAATGATGGTGGCACCCTTAATCCGGTCAAATAATTCAGAAATCAGTGGCAGTGGATACCGATTTTTAACGGTAATGGCATTCAGGCCTCTGTAATCAATGCAAGGGCGGAGGCCCCCATCTTTCTTTTTTACGAAGAAGAAGCCAGCCCCAGCTGGGGAGGCAGACGTGCGGATGAAGCCCCTGTTTAGATTTTCTTGGATGTACTCCTCCATAGCCTTAGATTTCGGGAGGGAAAGGGGGTAAACACGGCCCCTGGGAATGGGTTTACCAGGTATCAGATCAATGCCACAGTCCCAGATTCTGTGAGGGGGAAGTCTAGTGGCCTCTTGTTGACAAAAAACATCAGAGAAGGTTTGGTATGGCTCAGGCAGGAGAGTCACAGGAAATTCTTGGGTACGTCTGGGACTATTCGGGGGAACCACTCTCTGTAGGCAGCGAGAGAAGCAGGACTGTCCCCAGGACAATATGTGACCAGATTTCCAGTCCAAGGTGGGAGAGTGGACACGAAGCCAAGGAAGTCCTAGGATGACTGGGTTGGTAGATCTCTGTATTACTAGAAAAGAAATCTTCTCCCGATGAAGTGCTCCTATCTGAAGTATAAGAGGAATAGTGCGTACCAGGATGGACCCCTCAGGGATTCTTCCCCCATCAATGGCCATCAGAGAGATGGGTTGTTCCAAGGCTTGTGTGGGAATAGCGAATTGTTTAACTACTGTGCAGTTGGTGACAGGGTATGGCTATCCACCCAGAACATTCGTTTAAAGGTTCCCAGTAAAAAATTTGCTCCCAAGTTTATTGGCCCATTTGCTATATCTGAGATTATTAATCCCGTAGCCTTTAGAGTGAGTCTGCCTCCCTCTTTACGCATACCCAATGTCTTCCATGTCTCCTTGTTAAAACCGATGGTAACCAACAGATTCTCCACCTCATCCAGAACTCCTCCTCCTGCTGTGGATCGGGATCAAGTTGAATACGAGATTAAAACTATCCTAGATTCTCGTAATACGGCCCTGAGGAGCGCTCATGGGTAAGAGCCATTGACCTACATGCTCCCCGTCTACTTAAATCCTTCCATAAGAAATTTCCTTTGAAACCCTATTAGGTGTTCGGAGTCCACCTTTATGGCAGGGGGTACTGTCACGGACTTACCTGATCCCCGCCGCTCCGTCCAGCCGCACTTCCGCATTCAGGACCATGTGACCGCACCCGGAGGCGGTCACATGACCACAACCCTAGAGGCGGGGATTTTGAATCTACTTCAGTATAAAAACCTCACTCTGACACTCGCTGAGTGTCAGAGCAACACTTACCTGTTCTTGGCTCCTGCTCTTCGTGGATTGCAGTGTCTTCCTGTTTCCAGTGTCTCCTGTGTGCTGATCTCTGCCTGTTTGACTTCCCTGGCTCTCCTATCCCTGTGTACCGACCCGGCTTGCTGACCATTCTCCTATTCTTGTGACCCGTGTACCGAACCTGGCTTGTTGACTCCGAGTTGCCTTCTGATTCTGCCTGACTCCATTCCTGTGTACCGAACCGGCTTGTTGACTCCGCTACCACCGCTTCACTCCGCTGTACTACATCTTGAGGCGAACCTGGGGACCGCGACCTGCGACTCCTGGCAGCGAAGCCCACCCCGCCTTGCGGCGGTTCTTGGTGAACACCGGGGAGATCGTTAGACTCCGCACCTCAGGTAAGCCAGTGCTAATCAAGATTAGTAATATAGTATCCAGAATCTGTTACATTCACATGCTGATCGGAACATTCTATCCTGCACTGAAGAGTCTAAACATGGATGAAAGAAGGTGGCTGTTGGATTTTCTGTGCCAGCACAAGTCCACGTCATACCCTGAAATCCCAGTGAACAAAGCATTGGCTCGAAGGGGTGACTTATTCTACTTATGCAGTGAATTATTTTCAATCAGCTCTTAAAATTTCTAACTGAAATAACCAACCCTCAATCCATTGCTTATAAAAAAGTACTTGGGAGGCTGGAGAGAAAAACAAAACCTTTCCTGAGAATGCAACGTGCTCTGTTTTGGATAAGGCAGATTTTCACTTATTGTTCCCCAATGATGTAAATAACTCTCAAGGATACCAAAGAGAGATGAATACAAAATAGCAGATCTAAAGCCTTGGGATGGTACATTTCTGAAGATCAGCAATGCAAGGATGCCGCAATGGGACAACGGGGTAAGATCAGCCTTGAAAAAATAAGCAACAAAAGCTTTTTAATTGATAACTCATGCACTGCTTAGGCAGCTCTTTCTTACCTAATTGCCTATTTACCAAGCTTTCTACTAAGTAAAACAATGTCTGAAGGTAAAAAAATGACATCCGCAGCACAGACATTAAGAATGCAGTAGAACACTGGTATGCATTTTCAAAACTCCTCAGTGATTGAAGACGAATTTCCGGCTATAGATAAAATATGTGTATATGTCTGTGTAGTAGACAAAGATATCATATTGACAATAAAAATATTTAGAAAAAATGTAGGTGCTTTGATGCATCTCCTTCAAGTGCAAACTAGTAAAATGAAGAATAGTAAAAGGAATCTAATCTCCACTTAAAAGAGAAGGTTTATATTTTAAAATAGATTGTAAAATATATACACACATATTGGTTTTCCACAGAGAATGCACACATAGGGGTATATTTACTAAACTGTGGGTTTGAAAGAGTGAAGATGTTGCCTATAGCAACCAATCAGATTGTAACTGTCATTTATTTAGTACATTTTACAAAATGACAGCTAGAATCTGATTGGTTGCTATAAGTAACATCTCCACATTTTCAAACCCGCAGTTTAGTAAATATACCCCTAGATGCTGATTCAGAGTTGGTCGTAAAATGGGAAAAAATAAAAAGAGCACTTAAAAATGGAGAATTTGTGACCAAATGCAGTGGGGGACTCGTCATCAGACGCACGTGCGACTGGTTTACAAGTCATCATCATTAGCGAGTACTGCCTTGTAACAGGTGCAAAAGATTTACCTCCTAATAGGCTTATATGCGTCTTTCTGTAGGTGCAGCTGGTCATGCAAGTCTGCATGGGTGCATATTCCCTCACCTACTTTCTTGTCATGCGCAGAGCAATTTAATGCAAATACGCTACACAAGCTAGCGTACATCCCCCTCTGCATCAGCCCCATAAACACACACACACAAACATAGACACACACACATACACATACACACACACACACACACACACACACACACCAACACACATACATACTGCCACACAAGCAAACACAGACATACACACGGACACATCAATAACTTTAACCATCCTCTGCTCGCACTGTCTACTGTGGTACCACAAGTCCCAGCATGCTTTTCCATCCATAAATCAACAAGCTGTCCAAGACTGTACTATACATTGTATAATAAATGTAGATACAACTTTGCCTGAGACTGTCACTATCAGTTAACTGGAAAAATAAGATTGAGGAACCCTTTTTTCAATTGATTAAAGTGTTAAAGTGTCCAAATTTACTAACAGACCAGCAGGGACTTACAAACTTCTAAAAACATTTTATATCACCTTATCAAATGAAGAGGGACTTGCCGTGGTGTGTTCCCTTAAAGGATTGATGTGTTAGCTACACTATTATAATTCTTTGTACATATTTACATTTATATGACTCCCTTCCACTGGTGCTCCCTCTATAGGCTAGAACTGCTAACACCATCTTCAGATGGCGTAAGCCAGGGCCGTAACTAGGGCTGGGAAACCACCCAGGGCGCAATGCTGATAGGGCAGCAGTTTATGAATATTCTAGGTTCATTTACTTAAAACTGAGGACTAGGGTGGTGGCGTTTTTCTTTCCTGCCCCAGGCGCTAAAATTTGAAATTACGGCTCTGGTGCATGCAATTGGGGACAAGTTCCGGAGAGTTACGTTTTTCGGAGCTTGGTAAATAGGTCCAAACTTCTGTCCCCATTGAGAATAATGGGGATTGCGGTGTTCTGTGGCGGTTTTCCTAACGTTCAGTACTAATATTTGCCTAAACCAAGTGGAAACAGCTGTTTATGCATGGGTGTAGGCTTGATAAATAGGCCCACAAAATCCTTTTTGCATATTGAAGTCCCAATATCCAGTTTACTTGTACTGACTCTATAGAGAATATTGAGTTGCTTGAAGAAAAGAAATGTAGCCAAAAAAGGGACAAACTTTTCTTAAGCTAACTTTCTGGTTTTGGAGATATGAATCGAACACATCTAGTTAACTACCTGTAGCCCATATTGGAATTTCAGATGGTAAAGGAACTTCTGAAACTTTATCAACCTGTGACACAGATTTTTCTTTTTCATTTTCTCACACTTTTGTAGGACAATATTTCCTACACAAGTAGCATTGAAAGCAAAGAACATCTGAAATGGCAAATAAGTGTCAGTGACTCAGCAGTGGGCGGATGAGGATCATTATGATAGAGTAGTACTGTGAGTGTCAAAGTCATCTTCATAGATGACGAGGATGGACAATGACTCTCCTCCCAAGCTCAACAGTGATCAGATTAGGATCATAATTTGCTTCCAAGAGGAAACACCTGGTACAAGCAAAAATGGGCTCAGACAACCCTACATCATTAAGTACGCTGTGCAATAACAGATGTAAAATTGTACAATAAAAACAGCGCAATAAAATTCTAATACCAGTAGTAATGAGAAGCTAATTTAGAACACAAAACATATAATATCACTTGCACAACATGCACAAGGCTCTGTGTCCCACCTCTTACCCTTTAAAGCCGCCCTTTTCGTTAAATTCCAAATATCGTTCTTTTTTTTATAGGTATTGCTCAGTTTAGCCTCACTGATAATGAGGAAGACATTTCATTACTGTCCTACAAAGCTATAGCACTTTTACACAAAAATAGCTCATCTGTAAACTACCTATATGGTATTTTACTTTGGCTATCCTTGAGAGATGGCACGAGAAAAGAAAAGTCACCATGACTATATAATATGGCATCCAAACATTGTGACAAATGTCCTGTTTCACCCAAGGCAATGGCAAATTTGAGAAGATATTTGTAAACTGCTTCGCCCCTTTGAAGCAACCAAATTTGCTAGATGATTGCGGTATTAGCAAACTTTTACCAATTATTTTCCTGTTACAACAGTTGTTAAACGATTAGCGGCAAGATAAAGAGGGTGATCAGCGTAATGAGCTGCTGTCCATTCTAAACCACCGATTACATACATGTATATCTTTAAGCCGTATGTGTGCTAATAAGGAACAGGCATTCGTTAATGACTGTGATGGTTAGACAGGTACTGATGATGGTGGGAGTCAAACGTTGATCACTGATGAGGATGAAGCACAGATAGAAGATGACATTATTGATATTCAAGCTAAATTACAATCAATATCAAGAAACAATTATTAAATTGCAAACGTTATGGATCCACACTACAAGCAGAATATAGGCACAATTTTTACCAAATCTGAAAGAGAGACAGTGCCTATTAAAAACAAAAAATTTAAACAAAGTAATGAAATGATATATTGTGACAAAGGGAGTGGTTTTCCGCAGCCCTCGAAGAGAGGAGATAGGTATTCAGCTGACAGTCTGCAGGGCAAGACTGCAGACAGGGTTACACATTTGTACAGCATTGCACCTAGTTTAAAGATTTAAAGGTGGAGGACACGTGTGACAAAATAATACTATAGAGTGTGATTTAACTTACATATTTTAAAGTGGTTTAAAGGTATCTTTTTACACAGCTAACAGCAGCTGGCAGGGTGTCTCTGCAGTGAGGCTAATCAAGCAGAGCACCTGAAGAGAGCTCCTCTATAAAGACCAGGGGGTAAATGTATGAACATGCGGGTTCTTCAAAACCTGCGTGTTCGGCGATTAAATTTCAAGCGGCGCTGCATTGTAAAGGGAAGTTTCCCTTTACAATGCAGCGCCGCTTGAAATTTAATCGCTGGACACGCTGAACACGCGGGTGTTGAAGAACCCGCATGTTCATACATTTACCCCCAGGTGGGAGTATCTTCTACCCATCAAGCTAGGGCTGGGGGAGGAGTGTAAAGTATTTAAGCCTGAGTTGTTCACTATGCAGTGTAACCGATGTAAAGTTGGCCGGTGACTAGGGAGATGGTCTCTGTTAACTTAGCATCAGGGTTGCAAGAAAGTGTGAGGAATTTTGTGTTATGAGCTACTTTGCCATCCTGACAATAAAAAAATATTAAGCTTCATAAAAATAAATCAACATTGCACTTTACCTAAATTCACAGATCTATAATTGTGCTATAGCAAAAATGTTTACATGCACTCTTAGAAACTCCAGAACAAAGTTATCATGAGTGGACCAGTCTTAGCTGCAATATAATGATATGGAACTATTCTTAGTATAACTCTACAGATTTAATTAGTAAATGTACATCTCCAAAACATCCAGATTTATCGGTTGAATCCCACACTAAATTGCTTAAATCCACACTGTGCTATTTGAATCCATGATATGTATGGTTCCACCACAGAACTGCTACTAAACGGTCTTGTCACCTGACATATCCGGCCTGTTGCTAGGCAACAGGCACGCAGCGCCCCCGGCCGGCTTCCTGCAGTCGGACGCTATGTAAGATCCTGCCCCCAGGCTTCCATCCTATCAGCTGATCACAGCCTCTATTTAAACTTCACTCTGGCACCATTAGGGTGCCAGAGTATCAGGTCTCCATTTGGTCTCCCTGTTTCTGCCTCCCATTGGTTTTGACCCGGCTTCCCTGACTACCCTTCTGGTTCCTGCGTTCTGGTTATTGACCCTGGCTTGCTGACCATTCTCTGGATTCTCGTGACCCTTGACCTCGGCCTGTTTGACTTCGCTTTGGATCTCTCCGTTGTACTGCCTGTCTCCGCTGGTTTGACCCGGACTGTCTTGACCCTTCTTCACCTCGCTGGTAACTGTCTAGGTGGACCGTGACCTGCGTATCCCTTGCAGCTAAGCCCATACCTCCTTGCGGGGGTCCCTGGTGAAAACCAGGGGTACGTTAGACTCTGCACCTTCTAGTTCAGTGGCGCAAATACCAGTTGGTGTTCTCTGTGCATTCAGTGGCTTTCTCAGCCTGACAGGTCTCTGGTGTATTTGATATGTTGGTACTGGGTATAAACAAATTTAGGTGACCATTCTCCAGTTATCATCCAAATCCTCACCATTCATGCAGGCTTATCACTTTCAGCTGATTGACTGATGCGTTTCTCTGAACATTCTCTATAATAAAATAATGGCCTCTGAGCATCCAGATCTTTAAGTAAAATCTCACACTCGTCTTTATGGAAAGAACATGCTGACACGTTTTGTCTGATTTGACTTCCTCCAAGACTGCTGCAAAATGAAAAAACTCCTGGTGGCTGTTAAGTGGTCAATTCCAGCAAATTAATTAGTATCTTGCCGTTTGTATTTTAAGTCCTCGACCAATTTGGAAACAAATTTATTTTGCGGGGGTGGGGGTGTTGCTGCCCCTTGGGTCGCTCCTAGTGCTCTAAGGCCATTATAGTGATGATCTTTTTAGGATTTGGGGTGATTTTATCACTTATTTCAATTTTAACCACTTTAATTTAAAATCCATGCATATTTATAATAGCACATCAGTGTATTTCATGGATATTGCCCTCTCACTCCAGGGTAATTGAATTGTTTCCCCATATTTCATCAGACAGGTAGCTACTAACAATTATCTACATTTCAATAGTGCACACTGTGAATCAGTCAACTGAGAAGAGCTAGGGACAGTTGTACCATAGATAGTGATTTTGAATTGCAAGCCCCAGATGTTGAATAACTTCAAACAAAAAGGCTACCAAGAGATTTTGCTACAAGAAACTTATGAATATTCATGTAAGTTAGCTAGACAATCTTTACTGGAGCCAAAGAAAAAGGTTAATTTTGAATCTACATCAAGGCAATTTATCCCCTTTGTCTCCAAATTTAATAACAAATTTGGTTAAATTATAAGGAACATTTTAAAAAACAAATTGATTTTAAAACAAAATTCAATATAGAATGGAATATTGGAGAAGCCCAATGTGATATTCCAAAGAAACCCAAATATCTTACCAAGCTTTATAGCCCCTAGTGTTCCAAGGAGTAATCCTCTTAAAGCTAACAAAAATGGCTATCCTCAAAGCTGGTAGGATGTTTACAGTATAATCACCATACTTGCTTAACCTGCCACCATATAAGAACAGAAATTAGTTCTATGGTGGATACAATTAAATTCAAACTAATAGATTTTATTAACCCTGAATCATCTTATGTTAATTATGTCTTGTGGTGCTCTTGGAACATTCAGTATGTGAGGACTCAAAAGGCCATTGGAAGAAAGATTCAGAGAACATAAATAAAACATTCATAATAGATTCTCAACACATAGTATAACCAAACATTGTGTCCCAGTACATGGCAGTAGACCTAATGGCCTGTGAAGAGAGTGGAATTAGTTAAAAAGACTACACGAGGAGTAGACTTGGCTCTACATCCAGAAGGACTTAATGGCTCACTGGTGTTTAGTGGATTCACCTAGATCTTCGATCTTTTAAATCACACGCTATTTTATCCTGCTTTATTTATACACTAGGGGGTAAATGTATCAATGCCCGGATTCTTCAACTCCGGCGAGATCGGCGTCTTCAGCGCTTAAATTTAAAGCGGCGCTGCCTTGTAAAGGGAAGTTTCCCTTTACAAGGCAGTGCCGCTTTAAATTTAAGCGCTGAAGACGCCGATCTCGCCGGAGTTGAAGAATCCGGGCATTGATACATTTACCCCTAGGTCTGCATGCATTCTTATCTGGTATTTATAGATTCCTAGTTGAAGGTATTTGCTTATTAAGGTCAATTTGGGGTGATGCTAAGGAATATGAAAGCTGCCACATGATCAAAGTAGATAAGAATAATAATGATTTAAGAGACATGGTGTATACAGGGATATGTGGTTTGTATAGAAGTTCCTCCTAGGCAGATACCATTTTAATCTTGAGGACTAATACATTATATCCTGATCATTTATAAGAACATTTAGGAGATAACGGGTTTAGCTTTAATTTGATAGTGGAGCATATATGTAGTCTTATTTGGGGGTATCGGCTAGATTTGACAGTACCCCTGTATAGAAGATCATCATCATCATCAGTTATTTATATAACATCACTAATTCCGCAGCGTTGTACAGAGAACTCACTCACATCAGTCCCTGCCCCATTGGAGCTTACAGTCTAAATTCCCTAACATACACACACAGACCAAGGTCAATTAACCTACCAGTATGTTTTTGTTGTGTTGAAGGAAACCCAAACAAACACGGGGAGAACATACAAACTCAACACAGATAAGGCCATGGTCGGGAATCAAACTCATGACCCAAGTGCTGAGAGGCAGAAGTGCCAACCACTAAGCCACCGTGCCACCTATTTATATTCATTCAGTAGAGAGAGGTTATCTATGTCCTGACATTCCACAACTTGCATGTCTTGTCATATATATGAATAACCATTAGGATAATTATTAAAGAAGAGATTGAGAACTGATCATTATTACATATGAACTATGTACTGATTTGAGAACTGAATTATTTATATTTTATTCAATTACTTTGAATGCTAAGTTTCCATTGTATTATCATCTTTCCCCGAACACCCACAAAGAGACTTAGACTCACAGTGAATAATAGAGACTGTCTACATTTATCTGTAGAACGTAGGTGAGAAATAAATGAGGATTGGTGTGTTTTTAATTAATAATAAAAATATATTAAGAAATGACTAATCATAATTTAGAGTGAGAAGGAAAGATTACAATCTAGGTTGATGAACAAGTTTCAGATCTGCAAGCTCTTTTATGTGAAGGAAACGTCAAGATTAACTCATTCAGTGAGGGGAATTCAATTAGCCACGTTACTCGTGAAAGTAACATGGCTCGTGCACTATTACCGATAGTACGTTAATTAGAATGTGGATTTGTGATCACGTCTCTCAGGGCTGCGAGCAAACAATGTTACATTTACGGGTAAAGCACCCAATTGAATTCTCCCTAGTAAGTGTGAGTAAAAGAAATGTGACCCTATCTTTCAAATTATTTATAATATAACATGAAGTGTTTAAATGACACTATATTAGGAAAGTATATAAAGTATTGACTTAGAAGTGCATTTAAATATAATACTTGCTTTCTACATTTATTTATTGGTTCAATACAGAGTTAAATTAGCAACAGTGGGACACTAATTAATGTGGAGGAGTTGCCCAATTAACATCAACCATGATTATGTTTCCATATATATAAGCGATATCTTCATTACAGAGCATGCTTTGAGAAAGTCTGTGATTAGACAAAATAACTACTGGAGGGTGGCTACCCTAATTATTTTATACCTAGTGCTTAATGTAAGATCATATCATCAACACAGTGAATACTCCAGAGACCTTTTAATATCAGTTTCGCAGTGGATCAGTACATATCATGGATCCGACTAGCACAGTGTGGATTTAGGGAATTTAGTGTGGAATTCAACAAGTTCCTAAACAAAGTTTTGCCAGAACATCAGTTTCAGTTGAATTAACATCTATTTTACAGTGTATCACCATTACTAAGTTATAGAATTGGCAGCCATTTTTTGGGAGACCAAAATTCACTACCCCTCTGTATAAAGCTCACACATGATGGCCTCTGCATTGGAGACAAATTTGATTTTGACAACTGATCACCAAGTGGTGAGTTAGACTGAGCAGTGGGGAAAAAATGCATAACATGGATCATGTTAAAGTGGATTAATGTTGATATTTAGTGTAGGACTGGCCAGAAAGGGAAGACTTTGGTGTGAGTTGGTCAGCTTAACATACATTGCAGTATGTGGAACTATCATTCCCTGCTTTTAATACAGAGTACAGTTTAAAGTAGTTACAACTTAATGGAGTATTTAGTGAGTGCAGAGCATCATTGCATTCAAATGGGCAGGAGCATTACATGATAAACCAAGGAAATAATGTGAATGCTGCAATATTGCTAAACTACACATCTGTTTTTCTTTGAAAAAAATGTAGATTTATAGCTAACAATTTGATCAATGTGCGCCACTTCACAGCAACCTTTTCCTATGGGTTTCCACACTGTTTGAGAAATCCATTTCTGAGCTATTTAGCTCTTTTGAATGCATTATATATTCAGCAACTGTAGTGTAGCAACAATTTATTTAAAGTAATAGAGTTTGTGTGAATACTTCATGATTTTATGCAATATATATTTTTATATGCAGTATGTTATTCAAATATATTTGCTTGGTGAGTGCATAGAATCACATAGTGTATCAACTCCTAGCTGGTACTGAGACTTTAATTTCACTTTTATTAGTAATACTCGTGGTTCTAGATTCCTTCTCTCTGTCTACATAGTTTTGACCTATGATGAATGTGAAACGTACTCATCTATATATGTATATCTATCTATCTATCTATATATATATATATATATATATATATATATATATATATATATATATATATATATATATCTATATATATATATATATATATATATATATATATAAGTAACGAGTCGGATCACGAGTCTACTTGGACTCCCAAAGTTTCTCTAATATATATATATATATATATATATATATATATATATATAACACAGAAAGAAAGTTGTCAGCGCTTATCCTTTAAACTGCATATCTGTATGTGTCTAGCAAAATGAAAACATGAGGTATTAGTTCATATTTTGATCAAAAGACTTAAGCCTGCATCCCACGTCAAGGGTACCTCATTATATGCAGGTCCTACATTGACCTATATGCTTTAAACACTATTAAAATCAGATGCACTCACCTCCCAGGTTTAGGGGTTTACATCTAGCAAAGGCTGGCTTGTGAGCTACACCCAAATGTGCCTTAAATAGGCTTGATGGACAGCTGCTATGACAAAAAGGCAATATTTTGAAACAAAACCAGAGAAAAATAAGCCCGCGCTCGGTATATCCCACATTATATATGGTACCAGCTGCTTGGCAACAAGCCCACGCTCGGTATATCCCATATTGTATGTGGTACCAGCTGCATGGCAATATAAATGCCCATATATGTATACAAAACAGAAAGAAAGTTGTCAGCACTTATCCTTTAAACTGCATATGTGTATGTGTCTAGCAAAATGAAAACATGAGGTATTAGTTCATATTTTGATCAAAAGACTTAAGCCTGCATCCCACGTCAAGGGTACCTCATTATATGCAGGTCCTACACTGACCTATATGCTTTAAACACTATTAAAATGCAGTTAAAATCAGATGCACTCACCTCCCAGGTATAGGGGTTTACATCTAGCAAAAGCTGGCTTGTGAGCCACACCCAAATATATCATCATCACCATATATTTCTATAGCGCGACTAATTCCGCAGCACTGTACAGAGAACTTACTCACATCAGTCCCTGCCCCATTGGAACTTACAGTCTAAATTCCCCAACACACACAGACAGACTTGCGTCAATTTGTTAACAGCCAATTAACCTACAGTATGTTATGGAGTGTGGGAGGAAACCGGTGCACTCGGAGGAAACCCACGCAAACACGGGGAGAACATACAAACTCCTCACAGATAAGGCCATGGTCTGGAATTTAACTCATGACCCCAGTGCTGAGAGGCAGAAGTGCTAACCACTAAGTCACAGGGCTGTTCCCATCTTGCACTCTATCAATGTAAGAGAAAAAAGGGATTTATATATATTTCTATCTATCTATCTATCTATCTATCTATCTATCTATCTATCTATCTTTCTATATATATATATATATATATATATATATGTATATATATATATATATATATAGTAAGGGCAAACTTACTTTTTAGGTAATTTCTTGCCGCAAAGCACCATTATAACCCACCCTTTCTGTTAAAAACAAACCATAGTATTACCCCTAACCTGATTGTGTTGTTTATTAACAACTCTCCCAAACCATTCAATAAAATACACATACTGCATAGAACACACACACACACACACACACACACACACACACACACACACACACACACGTACACTGCTCTCTGCTAAGGTACTGTCTGACATACAACATATCATACCGCTGCATTATATAATATCAGTCCACAGATCTACATATTACACTGGTTTCTTAAATGACATCATGAAAAGCTGACACTGTTGGCATTGGCTGCTGCTCAAATGAAGCCAACAGACCAATACTGGCCATAAGGGACAACTTATGGGGATGGAAATATGGCCAATGCAGCAGCTGTAAATGAGCATGTAGATCTCTCGCATTACTTGCTTGTAGATGTGTTGAAGAGAATGGTGGACCTCCGGCACCAGACATCAGATGCATGTGATGTAATGTTTTCATTTAGAAGAGCTCAGTGTTCAGCTTCACATTTTATAGCCTGGAATCATTCAGGGTGAACAATGGCACATTCTTTAAGAGCAACATTAACAGTTTGCCTCCGCATTGTCCGTTTACTGCCTAGGTATAAGCAGAAGCCAGCGACTGTGCAGCACTTACAGAGGCATTTGCAGCAGACAGCTTGTACTGTCGCTTGCTGTGACAACCTCAGTAGAGCTACATTCCTTTCTGCAATGGGTTCTACTAAGAATGGCACCGCTGTAGCTTGGAATAGTGCTACTATTTTAAGTAACAGTGGCGCCATTAGTGCACTGTAGGCAGGAGTTTCTCCTGTAGCTATCAAGTCTGTGCCAACCCTGCCCTGGTCCATCTCTCCAGAGGTACTGTAGTGGTGGGCAGAGATACCTTTGCGCCCTAATGTCTGGCCTGTTCATGCGATGGCACTGCATGGATTGCAAGTGAACCCATCAGGTAATTGGTGGAGTCAACTCTTAGCAGTGTTAAATACTGCCAATCCAGAGACAACAGTGGGCAGGACTCTGGCTACCAATATCTTAAAAGATGTTCCAAGCCTGAACACCTTGCTCACCAGTGACACCAGGATTTATTGGAAGAAGACAAAGAGCCTTTCAAGCACGCTCCATATCTGTATTCTGCTGTGTGTTCTCTCACAGAGATTGGAAGATGCCTAACAGGAAGTGAGAGGGGAAAATTAGCATTAGGATCTGGCGAATCAGAATGACTTGGCATACTTAACTGGTACATTTAGAAAAAAATTAAAATCTTCTTGATTTGCATAATCTCATCCATTGTAATAGGTAGGAAATGACATTTTGGTTTGATGAGCCCAATATTATTTCACGATAAAAATTTCCTGTTTTATTATTAAG
Source organism: Mixophyes fleayi (assembly GCF_038048845.1). NCBI lineage: Eukaryota > Metazoa > Chordata > Amphibia > Anura > Limnodynastidae > Mixophyes > Mixophyes fleayi. The sequence continues at coordinate 315,550,079 of NC_134405.1, read as the reverse complement.
ATCATTGAGTTATATAATTATGTAATAAATAATAACTTAAGATGTTTAAGTCATTTTAACACTTAAAGAAACGATACATTTTGTTTAAAATATATTTTGTGATTATGATGTATTTCCATCAACACGAGTGATTATTAAGAAAAACTCCCACATTTATATTTAAAGTTTCGAGAATTTAAAAAAATGGCGGTTATGTGGTGAGATTTAATGGTGGTAAGTATATAGATTATATATGTATGTATATGGCAGTTACCCTGTTGACATGAAAATGTCAGCAGGCTAAATACTGACACTTCCATTCCGGTGACAGCTTCAAAATGTCGACAGTGTGATTGTCAACATTCACAATGCCAGGGATGGGTCCAACACAAAACAGTCAAATGTTATTAGTTTGTTTTTTTTAATAACTGTTTTGTCCTGTAGGGTCCAACTGCTCTATAGCCGCCAGACCCGTCAACGTTGCTCTTCTAATGTCGACATTGTGACTGTCAACATTGTGAAGCTGTAACCAGAATGGAAGTGTCGGCATTTAGCATGTCGACATTTTCATGTTGTCAGGATAACTGCCGACATTTCCATTGTCTACAATTGAACCAAGCCCTCAATGACAAAAATATTCATGGTTTTACCAGGAACACGACTATTTGCTCTTTGATAATTCAGCTCCATAGTTTTAATCTCTACTGCATCAAATCAACAGTTAATCATTTTACAATGATTTTAAGAGTATTTTTCTCCGCATTTTCCCCTTGGTTGTAGAGTCAAATATTTAAAGAAAGTGTGATAATTAAAAATGTATTTGCTCCAAGAAGAAGAGCACAAACTTATACCATGCCATAGGTGGACACGTGTTTTCAAAAAGTTTTTATTTTTATGAAGTGTATGACAAACATAGAAACTGCATCGTTATCAATTAGAGCGTGCAAGTAACAGATGGTAGAGTGCGTTGAAGAGGATTTAAAAGCATGGTAAAGTGTATTGAAGAGGATTAAAACCATGTAAGAGGACAGATGAATAAAACCATTCAGACAAGAGTTAGCTAGATGAAGAGATTTGTTTTCAGAAGACCAAAACTGAAACCTTTAATTTTATTCTGAAAGAACTTGATGACCACAATAATGACTTAAAGAAAAGAAAAGTATGATGTTGGAATATATAAATATAAGAATGCAAAAGAAAGCCCAGAGTGAAATCGCAAATTATACTTAGACACCATAGGAAGGGAGGCTTTGGAGTTTCCAACTTATTCAATTTATTCAGATACTATCAAGTAACAAACCTGGCCCAATCCGTCCTGTGGCTCTGATCATAGAATCTGGACATCATAGAGGCAGATCTTCTAAATCTATTTTCTCCATACACCTTGCTATGGACAAAACTGCAGTATCATCCTAAAGAGGCAACCTAATCGTATTGTAAAATGTGCTCTCTTAGTATGGGATCACTGCGTAAGCACATACCGGCAAAGATCTAGCCACCCTTTACTGGACCCACTATGGAATAGTCATGCCATTTTGCCAGAATTGTTCTGTTCTTATAGCCCTTCATTCAAAGGTTTGATCTTTAATCTATACAAGTTAATACTACAGCATGGTCAAAAAGATAAAGAGCCTCACAAACCTGCATCCCCCTATTTTCAGTAAAGGAGATGGGAAAGGAAAGGGAGAATAGGAGAACCAGGAGCAGGGGCCTATTGTCGAAGTGTAAAATGAAGCTGGGGAGCCGAAGGCGGAGGCAAACAGAAGAAGGAGGATACCAGAAAAAGAGGACCCTTCTCACAAAAGCTTACAATCTAAAGGGAAGGGGCAGACTGACAGGAAACAAAGTGGGGTGTCCGGGTGAGGGGATCAGAATGGAGAGATGAGCTAGAGGGTAGTATGAGGAGCAGAGGAGGAAAGAGGGAGAGGCGTACTATGGTGAGTGAAAAAAGCGTAAGAAGAGGCAACAGAGGAGGTTAGACAGAAGAACGGTAGGCTTTCCTGAACAGGTGGGTTTTGAGGGATTGTTTGAAGATTAGCAGGCAGGGGGATACTCTGATAGAACGTGGGAGATTGTTTCAGAGAAGGGTTTCTACTAAGTATTTCCTAATCTAATAATTATAAAGAGTTTCAACTAATTATAGTCTATTTGTCACACCACAAGGATTCTGGGAGATGCCCGAGTGGTTTGCCTGGTTTAACGCTACCCTCAGAGAGGCACGGAGTCTATTGGAGAGGGAGGTTTGCAAGGGGGACTCCTGCAAGAGAATTTGGGCTTAGCGGCTCCCTAACCTAGTTTTTCTCCGTTGGTAGAAATTTACGGTAAAAAATGGCACAGGGGTGAAGTTTTTTACTTCCAGAAGAAGAATACTGTCACTCACCGTACTGTGAGTGCCTCTTCCCGGACATTTAGGAACCGTGGCCGTCCTCCATCCTGAGGGTCTGCGCATGCGCAGCCCTTTCCTATACTTCAGTGTATGTCCCTTTAACTCAATTGGCAGATCAGGCAACACTCCCTATATTAAGCACCTGTGGTCAACACCACGTTGCCTGATCTTGGAGTCTCATTCCCCATGAGTCTCTGAAGGTGTTCTTGTATTCCTCGTGTATTCAGCGCTGCTGATTCCTGTGGTTTCCAAACCACTTCTACCTCTGTGGTTTCCAAACCACTTCTACTACTGTGGTTCCCATACCACTTCTACCATCAACTGTATCATCGTGACTGTTTGCTGATTCCTATCCGCTGCCTCCGTGCACTACAGTCTTCCAAACCACTTCAACATTATTATATATCATTGTGACTGTTTGCTGATTCCTATCCGCTGCCTCCGTGCACTACAGTTCTCTAAACCACATCAACGCTATTATATTTCATTGTGACTGTTTGCTGGTTCCTATCCGCTGCCTCCGTGCACTCCAGCCTTTACTTCACATCCACTCACCTGTGCCTCATCAAGTCTGTGAGCTGATTCCTATCCGCTGCCTCCGTGCACTACAGCCTCCAGCTTGCAACTCGCCTGTGTTCGCCATCGTGACTGTTAGCTGATTCCTATCCGCTGCCTCTGTGCACTACGGCCTCCAGCTTGCAACTCGCCTGTGTTCACCATCGTGACTGTTAGCTGATTCCTATCCGCTGCCCCTGTGCACTGCAGTCTCTTCTCAGCTCTCCTGTGTTTCCTCGAGACTGCTGCTCTCATTGCCATCCGCTACTCTCCGTGATCAACAGCTCCTGGTCTACTCTGCTCTCCCGTGTTCCATCGCTACTGACACCTATTGGTTGCTACTGGTTACCTCCGTGTACTTGCAGAGTCCTGCTGCTGCTGACCGCGCTATCGTCCATCTACTGCTGATCCGCTCTCCACGCCTTCACGTGTCCCGCTGGTCTCTACCCTCCTGTCAGCATTGGATTCGTATCTCATCAGCTACTCCTCTGCTGGATCATCTCCATTCTCCTGGGTCCTCCATGAGTCCAGTTCCACGTGTTACTGATTCCTGTGGATTCGTGTCCCTGTTGGTCTACTTACCTGTGCGCTGCACCTACTAGACCGCTGCCTCATCTATCCAGGGACTTCTCATCCAGCCGGCCTCCTGCCGCTCAGGTATCGCTGCACTCCTATCTGACTGCCTGCTTCTGAACCACGGTATGCATACTTCTCATTGACTGTGCTGGTGTATTGCATATCTTGCTGGACTGTGTTGGTTCTCCTCTGGAGTCTGCTAGCCGCTGAGTCTATTGCCATCATTGACTGTGTTAACTTGTGCTGGACTACTTCAAGAGACTTTCTATATTTGCAGAGCTGTTCAGTCATTTATATATATTGTGCATGTTACTGTGGATTGTGTATAAGGTGCCTGTGTATATCCTGTGTTGCAGCCTCTCCCCGTGCACCTCCTCACATATATATTCAGTGGTACAACTTGCTGGTAGCAGACCACTGATCCCTGTCTCCAGTATCACCTGTTCCAGTATCCTCTCACCCAGCAGTGGTACAACTTGCTATCGCAGACCACTGACTCCCCGGATACCTCCACTTGGATTCCATTCCTTCACTCAGACAGCGGTACAACTTGCTATCCGCAGACCGCTGACTCTCTCACCTCCTCGTTTCTGTTGGACATTCCTCCTCACTATAGCAGTGGTACAACTTGCTATCGCAGACCACTGACTACCTTCACGTGTCCTTGTCCATACAGTTCCTCGTGTACTACTACCTCCATATTACCAGTGTTGCTAGTCATAGACTTTCCTGAGCATCTCATCATCCACCATCTTCTGTTCCGTGATCACCCAGCTACCAGAGTACCCTATTACCATCTACATTGCTCTGGTAAGCCTACCACCTGGTGATCCCTGGGTAAAGACTCCTAGTGCCCGTGACAGTAAGATCAGGCCATGACAGACCCAGATACGGAACCTACCGCCAAAGAGATGCTGCAGCATCTGGTCAGCCGTGTGGAGCAACAGGATGCCCGCCAACAGCTGTTACTTCAGTGTTATCAATCGTTAACCTCCCAAGGAACATCTGGACAGACTGTGACAGCTACTACTGAGGCTACTGTGCTTTCCTCCGTTTCCCCAGTGCCATCCCAGGTGTCTACAGCTTCTACGCTTCACCTGCCTACTCCGTCAAAGTACGATGGGGACCCCAAAACTTGTAGGGGTTTCCTTAACCAATGTTCAGTCCATTTTGAGCTCCAACCTCAAAATTTTTCTACCCATCGTTCCAGAGTGGCCTATCTTATCTCTTTGTTTTCTGGACAAGCCCTGGCTTGGGCCTCCCCTCTGTGGGAAAGAAACGACCCAATATTGCAAGATAGTGCCAAATTCATTTCTACATTCCGAAGTGTGTTCGATGAACCAGGTCGTGTGACCTCCGCTGCTTCCAGCATCCTCCGTCTGCGACAAGGATCTCATACAGTAGGACAGTACGTCATTCAATTTAGGATCTTAGCCTCTGAACTTCAGTGGAACACTGAAGCCCTAGTTGCCGCCTTCTGGCAGGGGCTCTCCGATAAAATTAAAGATGCACTGACTACCCAGGAGCTTCCTTCGTCACTTGAAGATCTGATCTCTCTTTGCCATCGTGTTGATATGAGATTTCGTGAAAGAGAGGCTGAGAAAACAACTTCTGCTAAAGCACCTCTTCGTTCTAACCCTCAATTTCGTCCAGTTTCACCCTCTGTGATTCCCATGGAGATAGGACGTTCCAAATTATCTTCAGAGGAGAGGAAACGAAGAGTAAAGAATAGACTCTGTATCTATTGTGCTGATTCCACTCATATGCTCAGCTCTTGCCCTAAGAGATCGGGAAATGCCAGGCCCTAACTAGTTCTGGAGAGGTGAAGTTAGGGTCCCTGGAGTCCTCTCCATCTTCCATGAAATCTAAAGTCTGCGCCTTTGATGTTACAATTTCCTGTGCTACCAAAACCTTTGAGTCACAGGCATTGATTGATTCCGGAGCAGCAGGAAATTTTATTTCCAAATCATTAGTAAATCAATGGTCCCTACCAGTGATTACCTTAAAAACACCCATTACTGTGACGGCTATAGATGGATCGCGTCTCATCAACGGTCTCATCACCCAGAGTACGTCTCCAGTAACCCTTCTGATTGGTGCCCTGCATCATGAAGAAATATCGTTTTTAATCCTTCCTGTTACGACTAGTCCAATTGTCTTAGGCCTTCCATGGCTTCAGTGTCACTCTCCCCAGATTGACTGGCGCACCCCTCAAGTCACGTCTTGGGGGTCTGAATGTCACCATCGTTGCCTTTCCCAAGTCATTCCTCTCAAAGTACAGCAATCTTCCATCTCATCTACCTCACCGGGACTCCCTCCTCAATATGCTTCATTTACTGATGTTTTTGATAAAGCTCAGTCTGAACGTCTTCCTCCTCATCGTTCTTGGGATTGTCCGATCGATCTTCTACCTGGCAAGACTCCCCCCAGGGGCCGGGTCTATCCACTCTCGTTACCTGAAACTCAAGCTACATCTGAGTATATACAGGAGAACCTCCAGCGTGGGTTTATTCGACCTTCCACCTCTCCCGCTGGAGCTGGGTTCTTCTTCGTTAAAAAGAAGGATGGATCTTTACGCCCTTGCATAGATTTTCGTGGACTCAATGCCATTACTATCAAGAATCGGTATCCCATTCCGCTGATCACTGAGCTATTCGATCGCATCAAGGGAGCCCGTATCTTTACTAAGTTGGATCTTCGTGGTGCCTACAATTTAATCAGAATCCGTTCCGGTGACGAATGGAAGACAGCGTTTAACACCAGAGACGGGCATTACGAATATCTGGTAATGCCTTTCGGGCTGTGTAATGCCCCCGCTGTTTTTCAAGGTTTCATCAATGAGATCTTCCGGGACTTATTATATGTATGTGTCGTCGTCTACCTGGACGACATATTGATCTTTTCACAGGACCTGCCTTCTCACCACCAACATGTGGCAGAAGTCCTCTCCAGGCTACGGAAAAATTCATTGTTCTGTAAATTAGAAAAATGTTCATTCGAATTACCCCAGATTCCATTCTTGGGGTATATAGTTTCCGGAGTTGGCCTGAAGATGGATCCAGACAAGGTGAATGCTGTACTACATTGGCCCCAGCCAACTACTCTCCGTGCTATCCAGCGTTTTTTAGGTTTTGCCAATTACTATAGACGCTTCATTCAAGACTTTTCTTCCATTGCATCTCCTATTGTGGCCCTGACTAGGAAGGGGGCTAATCCTAAGCAATGGTCACCTGAGGCTCTTCAAGCCTTTCAAACACTAAAAGAGTCCTTCTCTTCGGCTCCAATCCTTCGACAGCCTGATGTGACACTCCCCTTCTTCCTGGAAGTAGATGCCTCTAATGTGGGCTTAGGAGCTATTCTCTCTCAACGCTCGGAACAGCAAAAATTCCATCCTTGTGCCTTCTATTCTCGGGGCCTCCTGCCCGCAGAGAAGAATTATACTATCGGGGACAAGGAGTTACTAGCTATCAAAGCTGCATTAGAGGAATGGAGATACTTATTGGAGGGAGCTCGCCATCCGGTGACGATCTTCACGGATCATAAGAACTTGTCATATCTCCAGTCTGCCCAATGCTTGAACCCTCGTCAAGCAAGATGGTCTCTTTTCTTTTCCCGTTTTGAATTAATAATAACCTTCAAACCAGCTGCCAAGCACAAAAAAGCTGACGCTTTATCTAGAGCTTTTGTGACGTCCTCTGATATAGAAGAGGTTTCCAACCATACCATTCTAGACCCCAAATGTATCTCACTGGCTGCTTCTTCCACCAAAACGCTACCATTTGGGAAGACCCTCGTGCCTCCTACTCTAAGGAGGAAAATCCTTTCGTGGTTCCATGCCTCTCGTTTTTCTGGACACGCCGGTGAACACAAGACCTTTGAGATTCTCTCTCGAAGTTACTGGTGGCCCTCAATGAGGAGAGACGTCAAAGAGTTCATTGCTTCCTGTGAGCTATGTTCCCAGTTCAAATCCTCCCGCAGAACCCCAGCAGGGTTGCTGCGACCACTACCCATTCCGTCCAAACCGTGGACCCATATTAGTATAGATTTCGTTACTGACTTACCACCTAGTAAGAATCATAACACTATTTGGGTGGTGGTGGACAGATTTTCGAAGATGGCTCATTTCATTCCTCTATCTGGTTTGCCTTCCTCGTCTACTCTGGCTGAACATTTCATTAAAGAGATCTTCCGTATCCATGGATGTCCTTCTGAGATTGTGTCGGATAGAGGAGTACAATTCGTTTCCAGATTCTGGCGAGCCCTTTGTAAAACCTTGGGCATACGATTAGCACTCTCATCTTCTTACCATCCGCAATCTAACGGACAAACTGAACGTGTCAATCAAGATCTTGAGACTTTTATAAGGATGTTCTCTTCAGCCAATCAAGACAACTGGGTAGAGTTGCTTCCTTGGGCTGAATTCGCCCATAACAACATGTACCATGAGTCATCATCCAAAACTCCATTTTTTGTGGTCTACGGTCACCATCCGTCTTTTCCGGAATTTCCTGCCCTCCCGCCCACCCAAGTTCCTGCGGTGGAGACTGCTTGTCAGACCTTTAAAAATATCTGGTCTCAGGTCAAAACCTGTTTAAAGAAGACATCTATCAAATATAAATCTTTCGCAGATAAGAAGAGGCGGGCTATTCCACCACTAAAAATTGGAGATCGTGTCTGGTTATCTACTAAAAACATTCGTTTGAAGGTTCCATCTATGAAATTCGCCCCTCGTTTTATTGGTCCATATAGGATCATTCAAGTAATCAATCCAGTATGTGTGAAACTTCTTCTTCCTAAGAATCTTCGGATTTCTAATGCCTTCCATGTGTCTTTACTCAAACCTCTTATTATCAACCGTTTCTCAAATCCTCCCTCAGCTCCGCAGCCAGTTCAAGTTCATCAGGAGGAGGATTTTGAGATTACTGAGGTACTAGACGCAAAAATTTCGCGAGGAGTCCTCCGTTTCCTCGTTCATTGGAAGGGCTTTGGTCCTGAGGAGCGCTCTTGGATCAAAGCTGAAGATCTTAATGCTCCTGCCCTTTTGAAGAAGTTCTACTCCAAAAATCCGGACAAGCCCGGTTCCAGGCGTTCTGTGCCCACCTGTAAAAGGGGGGGTACTGTCACTCACCGTACTGTGAGTGCCTCTTCCCGGACATTTAGGAACCGTGGCCGTCCTCCATCCTGAGGGTCTGCGCATGCGCAGCCCTTTCCTATACTTCAGTGTATGTCCCTTTAACTCAATTGGCAGATCAGGCAACACTCCCTATATTAAGCACCTGTGGTCAACACCACGTTGCCTGATCTTGGAGTCTCATTCCCCATGAGTCTCTGAAGGTGTTCTTGTATTCCTCGTGTATTCAGCGCTGCTGATTCCTGTGGTTTCCAAACCACTTCTACCTCTGTGGTTTCCAAACCACTTCTACTACTGTGGTTCCCATACCACTTCTACCATCAACTGTATCATCGTGACTGTTTGCTGATTCCTATCCGCTGCCTCCGTGCACTACAGTCTTCCAAACCACTTCAACATTATTATATATCATTGTGACTGTTTGCTGATTCCTATCCGCTGCCTCCGTGCACTACAGTTCTCTAAACCACATCAACGCTATTATATTTCATTGTGACTGTTTGCTGGTTCCTATCCGCTACCTCCGTGCACTCCAGCCTTTACTTCACATCCACTCACCTGTGCCTCATCAAGTCTGTGAGCTGATTCCTATCCGCTGCCTCCGTGCACTACAGCCTCCAGCTTGCAACTCGCCTGTGTTCACCATCGTGACTGTTAGCTGATTCCTATCCGCTGCCTCTGTGCACTACGGCCTCCAGCTTGCAACTCGCCTGTGTTCACCATCGTGACTGTTAGCTGATTCCTATCCGCTGCCCCTGTGCACTGCAGTCTCTTCTCAGCTCTCCTGTGTTTCCTCGAGACTGCTGCTCTCATTGCCATCCGCTACTCTCCGTGATCAACAGCTCCTGGTCTACTCTGCTCTCCCGTGTTCCATCGCTACTGACACCTATTGGTTGCTACTGGTTACCTCCGTGTACTTGCAGAGTCCTGCTGCTGCTGACCGCGCTATCGTCCATCTACTGCTGATCCGCTCTCCACGCCTTCACGTGTCCCGCTGGTCTCTACCCTCCTGTCAGCATTGGATTCGTATCTCATCAGCTACTCCTCTGCTGGATCATCTCCATTCTCCTGGGTCCTCCATGAGTCCAGTTCCACGTGTTACTGATTCCTGTGGATTCGTGTCCCTGTTGGTCTACTTACCTGTGCGCTGCACCTACTAGACCGCTGCCTCATCTATCCAGGGACTTCTCATCCAGCCGGCCTCCTGCCGCTCAGGTATCGCTGCACTCCTATCTGACTGCCTGCTTCTGAACCACGGTATGCATACTTCTCATTGACTGTGCTGGTGTATTGCATATCTTGCTGGACTGTGTTGGTTCTCCTCTGGAGTCTGCTAGCCGCTGAGTCTATTGCCATCATTGACTGTGTTAACTTGTGCTGGACTACTTCAAGAGACTTTCTATATTTGCAGAGCTGTTCAGTCATTTATATATATTGTGCATGTTACTGTGGATTGTGTATAAGGTGCCTGTGTATATCCTGTGTTGCAGCCTCTCCCCGTGCACCTCCTCACATATATATTCAGTGGTACAACTTGCTGGTAGCAGACCACTGATCCCTGTCTCCAGTATCACCTGTTCCAGTATCCTCTCACCCAGCAGTGGTACAACTTGCTATCGCAGACCACTGACTCCCCGGATACCTCCACTTGGATTCCATTCCTTCACTCAGACAGCGGTACAACTTGCTCTCCGCAGACCGCTGACTCTCTCACCTCCTCGTTTCTGTTGGACATTCCTCCTCACTATAGCAGTGGTACAACTTGCTATCGCAGACCACTGACTACCTTCACGTGTCCTTGTCCATACAGTTCCTCGTGTACTACTACCTCCATATTACCAGTGTTGCTAGTCATAGACTTTCCTGAGCATCTCATCATCCACCATCTTCTGTTCCGTGATCACCCAGCTACCAGAGTACCCTATTACCATCTACATTGCTCTGGTAAGCCTACCACCTGGTGATCCCTGGGTAAAGACTCCTAGTGCCCGTGACAAATACTGAGAAAGCACCGCCCCTACACCTGCAGCCGAGGCATCGTCTTCCGCGAAGAAGGGGAAGGTGGGGTCTGGTTGCTTGAGAATAGGTGCAGTGGAGAACGCTGTCTTGAAAAATGTGAAGGCGCCCAGGGCTTGTGGAGGCCAGGTTCGGGTATCTGCTCCTTTACGGGTGAGGGATATAATGGGAGAGACCAACATAGAATAGCCTTGAATATACTGCCTGTAGTAGATGGCAAAACCAAGAAAATGTTGGATTGCCTTGATACCACAGGAAAAAGGCCAATCCAGAATAGCACAAACCTTTTCTGGGTCCATTTCTAGGCTGGATCCTGACACTATGTTTCCTAGAAAAGACGTCTGATTAGTCTCAAAAGAGCACTTGTCAAGCTTGCAGAATAAGTGATTCTTCCGTAACCTAGAAAGTACTGCAGCAACTTGATGACGATGAGTGGGATGGTCCCGGGAGAAAACCAGAATGTCGTCCAGATATACTACGACACAGGGATATAATAGGTCTCTGAATATCTCATTAACAAAGCTCTGGAAGACCGCCGGAGCGTTACATAGCCCGAAGGGCATGACGAGGTACTCATAGTGACCATCCCTGGTGTTGAAGGAGGTCTTCCATTCGTCACCCCTGCGGATGCAAATCAAATTGTAAGCCCCCGCTAAGGTCCAACTTGGTAAAAATTTGAGTGCCCCTGATGCGGTCAAAGAGCTCCGTCACAAGTGGGATGGGATACCAATTTTTAATGGTGGTATAATCTACACATGGACGTAGGGAACCGTCTTCCTTTCTTACAAAGAAAAACCCTGCGCCAGCTGGTGAGATAGAAGGTCGAATACACACGTGCTGAAGGTTCTCTTGGATGTAATCTGCCATGGCTTGGGTCTCTGGAATGGACAAGGGGTACACACGAACTCTGGGAGGAATATTACCTAGCTGAAGATCTATGGGACAGTCCCAGATGCGGTGAGGAGGCAAGGTCTCCGAGTGGACTTTGTCAAAGACATCCGCAAAGGAGGCATACTGAGGTGATAGAGAAGGTTTAGAGGCTTCTGGAACTAACGTCACATCCTGCAGGGATTTAACTTGAAGAAGAAAGTGGGAATGGCAAAGAGGCCCCCAGGCAAGGATTTGAGTGGAGGACCAGTCAATAGAAGGGGAGTGCTGTTGAAGTCATGGAAGGCCCAGGATAAGTGGGTTGGTGACCAGAGGCAGGATGAAGAACAAGATCATCTCAGAATGCAAGACCCCTACTCGGAGAGTGAGGGGTTTAGTCCGATAATAGATGGTTCCATTGGCAATCCGGCTACCATCAATAGCGGTGATAACAATAGGCCAGTCAAGAAGTTCAGTGGGTAGAAGATGCTGTTTCACTAACGCAGCGGAAATAAAGTTCTCTGATGCGCTGGAGTCCAAAATGGCAGAGGGCGGAACCGTATCGGAGGAGGGGCTCAAGGTGGTAATGGGAATGGAGCAGGTAGACGGTTTTTTCATATTTGGAGAGGAATTTGAAGTCCCCAGCCTGACCTCCCCAGAGCAGGTTAGTGCCTGGCATTTCCCTAGCGTTTGGTGCAAGAGGCTATGAGATGCCCAGGCTCAACACAGTAGATGCAGAGGTTGTTAGAGATTCATCATTGCCTCTTTTCGGGAGAGAGTTTGGATAGGCAGATCAGCATAGGCTCATCGATAGGAGTTGGAGTCTAATCTAGCAGCCAATGCTTGTAAACACTGAAGGACTTGAATCTGGGTCGCATCTTGCTGCTCTACTGTGCCAAATATGCTGCAACATATCCTTATCCTAACCTAACCTCGGTAGGTTCTCCATTGGGATCCATTTGGTCAGATCTTACTGTCACACCACAAGGATTCTGGGAGATGCCCGAGTGGTTTGCCGGGTTTGATGCTACCCTCAGAGAGGCGTGGAGTCTAACGGAGAGGGAGGTTTTCACCTGGGACTCCCGCGAGTATGGGCTTAGCGGTCCCCTAACCGCAGGTCCTCTCAGAAGGTAACGGGCAAAACCACGAGGAGAATCTGGTACACCGGAATAAGAAAAGATAGAAGGTAGTGGGAGCGTGGTTCAGTAGCAGTAGTTGCCACAAAGATCCTGTAAAGTCAGGAAGGTAGCAGAGCAAGGTTCTGCAGCAGCTGTTGCCACAGAGATCCTGTGAAGGTGAGAATCCCCTAGAGTCAGGAAAGTAGCGGAGCAAGGTTCTGCAGAAGCTGTTGCCATGAAGATCCAGTGGAGCTGGAAGGCACCTAGAATCAGGAAAATAGCAGAGCGAGGTTCTGCAGCAGCTGTTGCCATGGAGATCCTGTGGAGCTGGAAAGCCCTTAGAGTCAGAAAGGTAGTGGAGCAAGGTTCTGCAGAAGCTGTTAACAAGAAGCCCAGGAAGGAAAGTATGGACCATGCAGCAAAGAACTGGAGACTGCTCAGGTGACAATCACTGCAGGAAGCTGGAAAAGGTAGGAGCCAGAACCTGGAGGAGAGACTTGAAGATCTGACACCATACTACAGCAGGGGGTGCCTTTTATAGTGAGAGCTAGCAGCTGATTGGCTGCAATGAATGAATGGAAGAAATGTCAGGTCTGCACATGTGCAGAACTCGGCAAGATGGCTCCCTCACTGGACAAGGTAAGTGAAGTCAGGGCGCTCATCTGGATCACGGGTCTGAGTGGTGACACTATTATTGATTGCTGTGCTACTTTGCACAATCACATTTATCTCTTTTTTTGATACAATTTGAAAAATCTTTTGCGTCTTCCAGTTAATTCTATGTGTCCCTGTGCACTTCCTTCCATTTATAGTCTATAATCAGGATGATTTTAGGGCATGGAAAAGGGGACTATTGAAGTGGGTTTGAGTTCCATAGTGGCCAAGCTTTAACAGGAGCCAAGCTTAAGTCTTACAAACATACATACACCGTCAGTTTTCCACACCCCAAACCATTATTCCATTTCTAGCTTTAGATTATAAAGACTCCTCTTTAGCTCTTGTGTGGTATTGTCTAGAACTGTGAACGCTTTATTGTCCAGATTCTCTATGCCTGACCTTTTCTTTTATATTTGTGGGTGTCTCAACCGTCCATTACAGTGTCACACAATTTTATCTACTTGCATTAATTTCCCATTAATGTTTGACTAGACGGAAAATAGCACATGCTTTTTGTACAGACGTTATATGTTGTGTGTTAGGGAATTTAGACAGTAAGCTCCAATGGGGCAGGGACTGATGTGTGACAAATATTTTGTACAACGCTACAGAATTGGTGATGCTATATAAATGAACGGTGATGGTAATGGTTATGTCACACTGGCCCACAGTGCATCCAAGACAAACCTGGGTAGATAGGTTAGATATATACAAATCACTCCTCATTTACTTTTATTGGCTTGTCATGTATAGAATCACTAACAACATACATAAATAGAGTTAGAGATGCAGAATTATTACACATTAATTATACAGACAGTCTGTTTCAACCGTATTAGATCTCATCAGTTCAGATATGGATTCTGCAATGTAGCAGAGTAGCCAGACAGGGTTATAGAGGAATGGGTTAGAAGGAGCCTATTAACTCTCCACTATAAATATTGCAGTATAAGTACAATAAGAGCCACCTTATCACAATTTGGTATGTGAGGCATAAAGCTGGTATATAAACTAAATATAGGAATATGAACAGCTTCTATTATAAGAATGTACATACTGCATTAATGACTGAAAACAAATACAGTGGACAGAATTTTTTTTTTCCAAGAGGACTTCTGCATCAAAGTCAACATTGAAAGACGGGAACATGATATTTGATAGACCTGTAAACTTTGAACTTAAGGCATTTTCTCTTTGATTTTTTTATTCCTTTCAAGTGTTTATTCAGAAGACCACATGTGGCAGGTTTTTTTTGCAGTACAAATCAACTCCACTGAAACAACAAATATTTCAGCTATGACCGGATCATTTTTTGCTTAACTTAATGCAAAAACAGAATGATAAATTTGTGCCATAATGATTTTTAAAATATTAGTCTTTATGTTGATTTATCCTATTTGGTTAGTCCTGAAAAGCTTCGCTGAATCTGGAAATTAGTGATCAGTATGCTTTCTGCTATTTAAAATAGTAAAATGCCTGAATGCTACTGCCTTTGGTATTATGTAAACCAGCCTTTGATGTACGCAGTCTTAGATTATTGTTGATTTCTGTGATTTTTATGGTGCCGCAATGCTCCGCAGCACCGGAAAGTGGGGAAAACGGGTCATACATAATACAGGGACCTCCAAGGTAGAATAAAAAAAATGCAGACATGAAAACAAATGGGGGGGCTGCTCATAAGAGAGATTACATATATATACACACACACACTATATGGACAAATGTATTTGGCGACACCTGTTTAATATTGAATTGAGATGTTTCAATCAGACCCATTGCCAGAGGTGTATAAAATCAACCACCTAGCCATGCAGGCTCCATTTGCAAACATTTGTGATACAAAATGGGTCGTTCTAAAGAGCTCAGTGACTTCAAGCGTGGTACTGTGATATGATTGCCACCTTTGCAATAAGATGGTTCGTGAAATTTCATCCCTGCTGGAAATTCCACTGTCAACTGTAAGTGATAATATGAGGCAGTGAAAGCGTTTAGGAACAACAGCAACTCAGTCACAAAGTGTAAAACCGCGTAAAATCACAGAGCGAGGTCAACGACTGCTAAGGCGCATGGTGTGTAAAAGTGGTGAACGTTCTGCTGATTCCATAGCTGAAGAGTTCTGAACTTCCACTGGCATTAAAGTAAGCACAAAAACTGTGTGGCGGGAGCTTAATGGAATGGGTTTTCATGGCTGAGCAGCTGCATGCAAGCCTTAAATCACCAAGACCAATGCCAAGCGTCGGATGGAGTAGTGTAAAGCACACCGACACTGGACTGTGGAGCAGTGGAGACGTGTTCTGTGGAGTGATGAATCACGCTTCTCTGTTTAGCAGTCAGATGGGCGAGTCTGGTTTGGCGAATACCTGCCTGACTGCATTATGCCAACTGTGAAGTTTGGGGGAGGAGGGATAATGGTATGCGGCTGTTTTTCAGGGTTTATATGCAGTGAAGGGCAATCTTAATGCTGCAGCATACCAAGTCATTTTGGACAATGCTATGCTTCCAACTTTGTGACAACAGTTCGGGGAAGGCCCTTTTCTATTCCAACATGACTGTGCCCCAGTGCACAAAGCAAGGACTACAAAGACATGGTTTGATGAGTTAGGTGTGGAAGAACCTGACTGGCCCGCACAGAGCCTTGACTTCAACCCCATTTAACACATTTGGGATTAACTGGAGCGTAGATTGTGAGCCAGGCCTTCTCATCCAACATCAGTGTCTGACCTCATAAATGCTCTACAGAATGAATAGGCACAAATTCCCATAGAAACACTCCAACATCTTGTGGAAGGTCTTCCAAGCAGAGTGGCAGCTGTTATCACTGCAATAGGGGGAACAAATCCATATTAAAGTATATGTATTTGAATACAATGTAATTACAGTCCCTGTTGGTGTAATGGTTAAGCGTTCGATCTCGTCCATATAGTGTGTTCGTTTGTGTATATATATATATATATATATATATATATATATATATATATATTAGAGGTGCTCTGGCTCGGTTTTCTGAAAACCGTGTCCACCCGAACTTAGGGGATCTGAGTAGGCTCGCGAGCCTGCTCGGTATTTTCACGCATCCTCGGATCTGAATCGAAGCAAAACGTCATATATATATATATATGTTTTTATATATATATATATATATATATATATATATATATATTGTAATACAAAAACAGGCAGGCGCCTCTAAGTGGAATATCAAATATACAAGGTGGAAATGCGTAATAGTATGCGTACCGTGAGGTAAGCAGCAATGGGTCTCCAGGAAAAAATGGAGCAGTCTCTGCTGTACTTGTAGTCCTCCAAATCTCCACCAATCAGTCATACAATATGAAAAGAGCAAACATAGTGTAACACTGAAATGTAATTGGTAAGGGCCGTTCACCAAATACCCCACAATCCTATGGAGTGTCTGAGATTTTTGTCTCAGATTATCATATACAGGACACCCAAATGAGTGCAACAGATGTGTAATAAAATCGGCGTACCAAAAATCATGTAGATCTCACGTCTAGGTACTTAAGACATATGCAACATCAATGACTTCACAATCCCAGCCTCATACACGTGGTGAAAATGCATAAGATTGAAAAAAGAAGATAATTCAATGTGTATGCAAAAATATTTTTTAAAAAAAGTATAAAAGCACTCACATGAGGTAATGGAACTAACGCTGGATACTGCTCAACGCGTTTCGTCTTGTAACACCCAAGAATGTTTTTAAATGGTTTGTAGCTCTTTCCACAGCTTGCAGCAGGCTGACAGGGTGTGTCTGCACTGAGGCTAATCAAAAATATATATATATATACAAGTTAACCCGTGCATGATACTCATGCATTCTAGTCAAATCAAGCTACTTAAGGTGTTAAAAAGGTTCTTGTCATGCATTTGGGCCATAGCCCAGGCCTCCTCAGGGGAAGAGCGTTACTTCCCGACGCAAGCGCCCTTTTTTAACGTGGTTTTGTCCACATGTCACCACCTCATCATTCTTCTCCATCACCTCATCCCTCATTTTCATCGTCACATCTATCCAGATGTCTATCCAGGCACAGGGATCCCTCTCAGCGGTCCTGAGTATCACACTCCTCCTGCTCTGTCACCCCCAACAACCACCAACCACTCCCCACTGTCACCCCCTGCAACCACCAACCACTCCCAACTGTCACTTCTCCTTCAAGAAATATATATATATATTTTTTAAATCTTTATAAACACTTTTAACAATTTACAAATTAAATTAACAAATTAAAAACATCTTAGTATACCAAATTTCAGCCCTTTCTGATTTTTTTTTTCCGCACACACTAAGAATTTAGTAGGTCAGTGTATAACTCCGCCCAGCAGGTGGCACTGCAGCTTGGTTTTATTTTTTCCACACACAGACAGACTGACACACGCCACTAAGCATTTATATTATAGATATATGTGTGTGTATATATATTGTAACAAAAGGAAGCATTTAACTGGCAATATGCAGAGAAAGCAGGGAAGTAGAGTAAAACATTTGTGCAGTAATGCACCTAGATTGAATGTAAAGACCTTTGTATGAAAAGCAATAGTTTAAGTTTATTTTAACTTACATGATTTGAAATCCTTCCTCTCAGCAAACAGACATGGTGTGTCTGTTAGTGCAAACAGAGCCAGTGATGGGCGTTTCCTTTTAAAGAGAAGGTGGGTGTGTCACCTGTCCATCAAGCTAAGGCTGGGGGAGGAGTATCAGGTATAAAAGCTTGTTTGTATCATTTGTGCACTGAGACCAACGCTGGGGAAGCTGGCTGGTCTTGAGAGAGCTGAGCTATGTCTAGCTAGCGTTTAGGGTCTCCAAGAATTGCTGTGAAATCTGTACGGTGTCAAAACATTTACCATCCTGACAATAAAACTACATAAAAAGGAAGAAGTTGTTCGCGTGTGCTTCAGCAGTAGCGGGCTCTTGCCACAATATATATATATATATATATATATATATATATATATATATATATATATATATATACATGAAGCACTATGTGTTGGGGTGCTCTGCAAGTGAATTTAAAAATTTCAACAAAATCATTCCAGACATAAGAGAATGCATCTTGTTTGCATAAAGGATTCTTTGCCTGTAACAAATAGCCTCCTATTTCTATGACTGAAAGTGTTGGAATTATTATTATTGTTGATGTTCATTATTTTTACAGCAAACAAGGCAAAATAAACTAGTGCAGCAAGTGAGGTGCGTGTTATATATTTTCCCCATGTTTCTGATGACAGACGTCTTTATTAATTGCAAATTACTGTATTTACTAAACAAAGTTATTCCAGAGATAGAAAAACCTGTAGTTGTTTTATTTCAATCCGTTAAAACTACTGTGATGTATAGAATATCTGTCGGCTTCAAAATAAATCTCCATGAAGTAACCCAGGAACAGGAGAGGTTTTAAGGTTGGATAATTCTCAAAGACCTATATTCATAGCACATTTTAATTATTGCTGCATGTCCGAGAGTCCAGGACCGCAAAAATGTGGACACTTAGATTTGATTCCGCACAGTAAGGATGGGTTTGATTTTTTGGGGTATATTTACTAAAATGCTGGTTTGAAAGAGTGTAAATGTTGCCTATAACAACCAATCAAATTCTTGCTGTCATTTATTTAGTATATTCTACAAAAATCAGCTAGAATCTGATTGCTTGCTCAAACCCGCAGTTTAGTAAATATACCCCCTTGTCATTATTTCTTTCAAGTGGTCTGTATTGTACATTATTGTACATTAAGCCAATCTACGAAAAAAGCTAAAGATTCCAAATAGTCTGCTGAAATTCATATATATTTCTTCACCAGTGGACTATAGTAATAGCCATTCATCCTAATAATTTATATTCAAGAACAGTTCACTGCTACCGGATGCAATGAATGACAGATTATTGCATTGTTATTTTTCATATTAATTTAATTTTATCTATTTATTTTTTTATTTCCAGGAAGCAAAACCATCACGCTGGAACAGCATAATGTCAACACATTTGGTATATTAAATTAAACACCAATTGATTGCTGAAATATACATCTTTGTTGCTGGGAGCCTTACCTATCTGGAACAAATAAGCTTGTATTATTAGAACTGAAATAGTTCTAGTATTATTATAACCCCAGCTCCTTGAGGCAGCAATGCTAAGCAATGTGCCAAAGTGCTCCGCACTTGTGCCTGCGGCTGGGACTGGTGGTGGCATTGTTTGAATGCTAGTAGCAGAACATTTATATCGCACTAGGACAATCCTGTATTATCCAGGAGGTGGACTTAATAATAAACTTTTAATAACATGTCCATCTCCCTGGAAAAGGTGCACCCACACATATAACTGAATGTAAGCATAGACAAAGAACAAGTATGTGTTTAAGGGCCCCTTAAACACATACTTGTTCTTTGTCTATGCTTACATTGTTTGAATGCTGTCTGCTCTGTTGAATCATTTTCACTGCAAGTAAATGCAAAGAGGTCAATGGAGTGTCCTTCATTGACCTTGCCAACACTCTAGGACAGTAATGGCTAACCTGTGACACTCCAGGAGTTGTGAAACCACAAGCCCCAGCATGCTTTGCCAGTAGATAACTAGCTGATAGCTGGCAAAGCATGCTGGGGCTTGTAGTTTCGCAAAACAGCTGGAGTGTCACAGGTTAGCCATCACTGCTCTAGGACACTCCATTGACAACCACTTATTTGACCTACTATGGCATTGGCTCTTTCCTAACACCAGTCGGTAAACATTCTGGCTCAGAGACTAGAGCAGAGGTTAGCAAACTGCTATTTAGCTGGTGTGAAAAGTTAATGAATCCATTTTGTGGGATGATCCAATATTCAGCCTATCAGTGGAATAGGCCAACACGGGGTGGAGCTTTGCTTAAGAAAGAAGCTTCACGATTTAAGGGAGTGGTTTGGGTGGAGTGGGTGTGGTCTAATCTGGGTAGATTGGGGGAGTGCATATTTAGAAAGGAAAAAGGACAGGAGTTTTTTGGCTAGGTGCACTTTGAATCCTCAATTGGTAATTATAATCACATAAACCATCCACTTAAAACATAACTTTTATTATATATGGTTTAAAAAGCGAAATATAAAATGATATCATACTAATAAAACAAATCAGAAATAAAATAACTTGGTGGACTGGATACTAGTACCTATATACTCAAACCTATAGAGTATATGGTTAGGAGGCTGTTCTGGTGTAGCTAATATGCAGGTTATAGTATTAAATCAGTGATGAAATCTCTGTCACTGTAGTTATAGACAAGACTATCCCTATGATAAGTAGAGCAAAAGACTTGAAATATATGTCTATCCTGCCTTGAGTGGTTTATTTACCACAAACCTGAAATCTGTATTAACACCAAGTGGTTTAATATCTGCCTCATAGTAGATCTTGGATTGAAATTATAATAAGGTTGGTACCTAAATAGCGCAGTCATGTATAAGAACAAATTATGGGTAGTGTCTTGCTAGCTACCTCCTAAGCTCCCCACTATCTCTGGGCTTATGGGAGCAATCCTGCATTAACAATCCCCTCCATATCAGCAAAGAATCAAGTGCACCCAGCGGTAATGCCAACGCGCGTTTCGCTATATGGTGCTTAGTCAAGGCAAAAGATTGGGGGAGTGGTCTTCACTTTTGCAACAGCAGGAGAGCTACAGACTTTCAAAGCCTGGATTACAGCGTCTATGCTTGCAAGCTCTAGTAAGAAGTTTAACATTTTTTGAACTGTAAATATTTTATTTTCTTAAAGGCAAAATATTTTTTTAAACAATATTCTTTAAGATCAACAATGTGATTATGGAGTATGATCATAAGGAACTTATATCATTTTACAATCTTAATAACTGAATAACTACGAGTAGACATGTATGAATGGATTTGCCTGATTTTGAAATTCGACCAACATTTTCTAAAGTAATATACTGTGATATAAATTGTGGTATTTATTTAAACCATACTTGCCAACTCTCCTGGAATTTTCGGGAGGCTCACGAATTTCGGAGAGCCCTCCCGTACTCCCGAAAGAGTAGGCATAGATTTTGTGTCATTGACCCCTGCCCCCTGCTATGAAATGCTGTGAATTTTGGCATTTCCTAGCAGGGGTCGGGGCTACGGTGATGCAATAGTGTGTCACCCCACGCCCCCTCCTACCCCCGTCACATGATGTCTCTTTGAAAAGTTGGCAAGTGTGGTTTACAGGCACTTACACCTGATCATAAACAGCTGAAATATTGCTGGTGGAAGCCTCACCGGTGTCCGGAAAGAACAAAACTTGGTGTTGACATGCATTCTGCTCATTCTCTAGTCTATTATCTAAACATGTGTTCATTAATGCGTTATAATCAAACCGAAGAGCGTTATAATAAGAGTCTGTTATCCCCCAAAAATGGTAAAATGAAACAATATACAACCTCTAAATTTACCCTCCCACACACAGAAACAATAAGTGAACATTATAAAAAAAATACCTTATCACGATAGGTGTAACAGCGCATTGATTTGAAACAAAGAATATTTATTGACAAGTAGAAACATAGGTTCATAACATCATTCGGCTGAACCCTCTTGAGATATGTTCACTTGAACACTTAGCACGTCATTTATGACACTTAAAACTAGTGAAGTACTGCTCAGAATCTCTAAGGTAGTAGCGCAAAATGGCGGCATTGGTATGGAAGGAGTTCGGTGGAGCAAGAGCGTTCATTGCTGACTGCGTCCAGATTTACCTACCCATGCAAAAATTAGATATTGTTTTACTCAATGAGATTATTTAAATGATAATATAGCCATGGAGAGAGTGGAGTTTTAGGGGAGGGCACTAAGCCATTTTCAGCCAACAAAAACACCACAATTTTGAAAAGTGATAAAGGCAACTCCTGACTCACCAATTTGTACCTGCATTCAGCATGAATAGAATTTCAATAATAATACATCTCTATCAGTAACAATATAAAGAGGATGCAGAGAATTCTATACAGCTCAATGGTTCCCCAGAGATAATGAAGCAGATTCTTTCTTTTGAAAAAAACACTAGCAGATTGGGGATGTCCTCTGCTTGGAGAGCGTTGTACAGGGAATGAGGGAATCTCTGCTGGCAAGTGGCTTTGGCTATTATATTCTCTGCTGCTCTCCACTTAAAAGGGAAATATAATTATATGCTAGAAATAGAGGACTGGTACACCAGCATTTTTACAGTGCTCAGTATCTTATATGTTCAAAAATGACATTTAATGCACAGGGCAAATTATTAGATTGTAAGCTTGCGAGCAGGGCCTTCTCACCTCTTGGTCTGTTTTACCCTGTTTGTTTATTCGTTTACTTTGTTTGTCCCCAATTGTAAAGCGCTACGGAATATGTTGGTGCTATATAAATAAATGATGATGATGATGATGATGATTAGAAGTCACGGAGGAGTTCTGTTACCATACAGAAGCAGGAGGCTGCAGGGCGAGTACTTTTATACAGATCATTTTATACTTTTATACAGATCATAAGAATCAGGGGTAACTACATGCCATTCTGGTTTAGAAGAATCCATTAGATTGTAAGCTCTCAAGAGCAGGGTCCTCATTCCTCCTGTTCTCTTGTCCTCTCATACATTCCCGTTTGTGCATCCTTATATTATGCCTCTTGCATGTTCTATACTACGCTTTATATTTTGTATATATGTTTATTATGCTTACTGTTTTGGTATGTTTGTATTTATGCTTCTTGAATGGTCTGCATTTTGCATTTGCTTGTGGGGTATTTTGCCTGTTGAACCTGTGCGTTTTATGTACTATGCAGCA
Source organism: Mixophyes fleayi (assembly GCF_038048845.1). Classification (NCBI taxonomy): domain Eukaryota; kingdom Metazoa; phylum Chordata; class Amphibia; order Anura; family Limnodynastidae; genus Mixophyes; species Mixophyes fleayi. The sequence goes on along the minus strand of NC_134405.1, from coordinate 315,526,999 downwards.
TTTCGTCATTGTTCAGCACCGCAGGTTTTGTTGGTGCCTTATAAATAAACTAGAATTATAATATTAATACTGTAACGCTGTACTTTTCCTACTTTACTGACCTGACTCATCCTCTATGCCTGCCAGCTATTCTGTAGGAGATGAACACAACTGGGAGATAGCACTTATTGTCCTGACAGCGATGAGCCTAGTAAGGATTTCATTACATCACCTTCTCCGGGATAGGAACTTTCAGTACAACGGAACAGAAACTCATCAACAGACCAACGCTCGGATGTTTATCCCTCTCCACCAAAGGACAGTGCTATCCGGTCTATTAGCATAAATATAATATTTAACTAGCTATGCTATTGTGCTTTTCTGTTCTTTTTATTTATTTATTTACTTATCTAAAACTATATTAAATTCATAACGCAATGTTAAAGTTCTGGCCATCTATAAACACCATTAAGTTATTGGCTTGTACATGCCCTAAACTATCATCGTATCCATTGGACTGAGCAGAGCAGTTCTGTGTCATATTATGAGGCAATACTAATAAGCAGCTCTACCTGGATGATGTAAAGGCCTGCTGAAAGGCACGGAGAGAAGAAAGAAAATGGTAAGTGAAAGTTGCTGAAGGGTGTATACAAACCAAGTAATCTGAAAGTACAGGACTCATTTAAAAAATGTTGACATGATTTTACTGGCAGAGATTGTTCATACAGCATGGGCCTGAGACATTAAGGCAGCCAAACTGAGCGCATTGTGCGTTTGTTTTAAATCACAGATAACTCGGCTCTGCATACTCCAGAAGTCAACAAGGAATGGATATAAAGATACATGTGGTGTTGACTAGGGGTGTAGTTTTATTCTGCTCTACTAGAGCAGACACTGCAGGGTACGTACAATACCTATATGGAATATAAAATCTGAAAAGAACGCACAGAAAAAAATATATATATTCAATTAATGTTACCTGTCAATATTATAGTAATTTCTGATTATACATAGATCATTAAAAAAAAATGTTTTGTTTTGTTATTTTGCTTTTTTCTTGAAAAACATTTATTAAGGTGTACTTAGTGTATACTGTACATAACAGGCATTTTTACAGTTGCTTCTGATTGCAGACACATATTACAGCATGGATACGAGACTGACATAACTAGGACTCAGGACTTAGACTAGCCCTGTGGCTGGTGCAAGAGATACGGCAGAAAACCAGTGTACTTCTGTGTGCGCCTGAGTCTGACTTGGACGTGGCTGCACGTGAACGCCCTTACTGTACATTGCCTATGTGCATACGCCCATTCATCACTCTGTTCCCTTCCCGAAATCATAGGCTGTAGTAAGTGTCGCTTGCGCTCAAAGATGACTTGGACGTGGGCATAAACAGACTGATTTTGCGGTCGATATGCACAAAATGAACCGATACGTTCCTTAATGAGTGAGGCCCTTTATGTTTCTTCTATCCTACTTGGTTTGAGGACCGGATATCCCTAATTATTATATGTTACTGCTTTCCCTATGGAAACATAAGGCGCTATCACACAGGTACTTAGAGGGCCTGAGTCATTAAGGAGAGCAAAGCATAACAAAAGAGTAACTCTGCACCTGGGCAAAACCATGTTGCATTGGAGGGGGAGGTAAATTTAAAATGTGAGGACAGATTTATAATTGGGATAGGGCATGTCCTAGATCTACTTTATATTTCAGTGTAAAAACAAAGCTATCAAGTATTTGTGTGCTAGATGGAAAAACAGCCAGTATTTAACTTATGTGCAAAATAATAAATGAATTTGCACCCCTTGCATTATAACATGGTTTGTCCCAGAGAATATTTCCTCCTTTTTTTTGCCGTACTTTCCTTAATGACTCAGGCCCAGAATCTTTTTTCTACCTGGAAACATCGTTCAAAGCGCCAATCTGACAAATATGTAATATATTTGGCAAAGGGTCCTTAAAAACCCTAATATGACATCCACCGCTCAGCAATCTTTGGATGACCTTGACAAAGGGATGGCATCAGTTGATTCTGTATATCAAGCAGACGACGTGTTGTATTTTTCTGCTGTGTACAGATATTCTCAATGTTCTATTTAGCTCTTATCCCATGTGTCTTCTTGTCTTTCCTTCCTCAGCGATAAATAGTGTAATAAACAATGTTTTGAATCGAAAAAACCTTGTAGCATTTTGTCGTACCTGCACATCTAGCAAAAATAAGTAAAGGAAGCGCCGGTTTGACTAGAAAAGAAGTTCAGTGGTTTAGAAAAACTTTGCATCGAAGCCTGTTATGGCAAAAGTGTTTTAAGCCCTGGGCGGCATTTACGTTACAAAAGGAAGCAGAAGATTGGAAAGAAAAAAAAAAACAACACCGAAAGAAAGGAGAAAAAGAAAGAAGTGTATAACATTGGCTATTTATATGCAGGCACGTCGAGAGTGGTGACAAGTATAATTGCAGAAATGAAATTACAGGGCTCGTAGCTAAGGCATTTCTCCCGCTGTTCTTTGGGAGAATAGATTGAAAGCACTCATCGCATGCACTCCCCACATGGCAAAAATAAAAAGCTTCTCGCTTCCTCCCTGGTTTTTATGTTGGGGATGGCTTTTATAGAGCGTGCTAGGTATTGGAGCTTTGTGGAAAAAATCAGTGCAGAGAATCTCACAATGATGCTTCAATTCGGGGATTTGTTTATTAACAATTCCAAGGCCAGTTTGCTGCAACAATTTTCAGGTTTATTTTTCTATTTAACAAGACCTGGCATTAGGGAAGATTTTCTAGTACTATTTATCACAGCGAAAGATAATCCTCTAATGCCCATCTTAACAATAAAATTTAACCTGGGCAGCTGAGCGATGCTTATGTCCTTGGCAATACTATAGGTCTGATTTTACCACTTCACCATGCCAGTGTGGGAGTTCATGCAGGGCCACTAAGATGAATTTTGGGCCCCGGTACAGCAATTTTACGGAGTCCCCCTATAATAGTCTAGCACACAAATTCATGTGCCACCGCATAGCGGCGGAGCGTCATCAAAGGTGGTGTGTCCATACCATTCGGTGCGTGGCTGTGCAACATTGGAGGCATGTCTAGCAAGTGAAAAGTGCAAGGCAAGGAATAATTTAATATATCCTCATTAGAGGATACAATAATCTATTGCTACAGGGCTCCTTCCCTAGACTACAAGAGCCCTGTAGCACTATCATTCCAGAAATGCCCATATGCTTTATTCACACATGTACCCTCTGCCCACATGCTTTACTCACACATGTACCCTCTGCCCACATGCTTTACCTACACATGTACCCTCTGCCCACATGCTTTACTCACACATGCCCCCGTGCCCAGCAGCTTTACTCACACATGTACCCTCTGCCCATATGCTTTACTCACACATGTACCCTCTGCCCACATGCTTTTCTCACACATGCCCCCGTGCCCAGCAGCTTTACTCACACATGCCCCCGTGCTCAGCAGCTTTACTCACACATGTACCCTCTGCCCATATGCTTTACTCACACATGCCCCTGTGCCCAGCAGATTTACTCACACATGTACCCTCTGCCCATATGCTTTACTCACACATGCCCCCTGTGCCCATATGCTTTATTCACACATGTACCCTTTACCCACATGCTTTACCTACACATGTACCCTCTGCCCACATGCTTTACTCACACATGCCCCCATGCCCAGCAGCTTTACTCACACATGCCCCCATGCCCAGCAGCTTTACTCACACATGTACCCTCTGCCCATATGCTTTACTCACACATGTACCCTCTGCCCACATGCTTTACTCACACATGCCCCCGTGCCCAGCAGCTTTACTCACACATGTACCCTGTGCCCACATGCTTTACTCACACATGCCCCGTGCCCAGCAGCTTTACTCACACATGTACCCTCTGCCCACATGCTTTACTCACACATGCCCCCATGCCCAGCAGCTTTACTCACACATGCCCCCATGCCCAGCAGCTTTACTCACACATGTACCCTCTGCCCATATGCTTTACTCACACATGCCCCCTGTGCCTATATGCTTTATTCGCACATGTACCCTCTGCCCACATGCTTTACCTACACATGTACCCTCTGCCCACATGCTTTACTCACACATGCCCCGTGCCCAGCAGCTTTACTCACACATGTACTCTCTGCCCATATGCTTTATCACACATGCCCCCTGTGCCCAGCAGCTTTACTCACATATGTACCCTCTGCCCATATGCTTTACTCACACATGTACCCTCTGCCCATATGCTTTACTCACACATGCCCCTGTGCCCAGCAGATTTACTCACACATGTACCCTCTGCCCATATGCTTTACTCACACATGCCCCCTGTGCCCATATGCTTTATTCACACATGTACCCTTTACCCACATGCTTTACCTACACATGTACCCTCTGCCCACATGCTTTACTCACACATGCCCCCATGCCCAGCAGCTTTACTCACACATGCCCCCATGCCCAGCAGCTTTACTCACACATGTACCCTCTGCCCATATGCTTTACTCACACATGTACCCTCTGCCCACATGCTTTACTCACACATGCCCCCGTGCCCAGCAGCTTTACTCACACATGTACCCTGTGCCCACATGCTTTACTCACACATGCCCCGTGCCCAGCAGCTTTACTCACACATGTACCCTCTGCCCACATGCTTTACTCACACATGCCCCCATGCCCAGCAGCTTTACTCACACATGCCCCAATGCCCAGCAGCTTTACTCACACATGTACCCTCTGCCCATATGCTTTACTCACACATGCCCCCTGTGCCTATATGCTTTATTCACACATGTACCCTCTGCCCACATGCTTTACCTACACATGTACCCTCTGCCCACATGCTTTACCTACACATGTACCCTCTGCCCACATGCTTTACTCACACATGCCCCGTGCCCAGCAGCTTTACTCACACATGTACTCTCTGCCCATATGCTTTACTCACACATGCCCCCTGTGCCCAGCAGCTTTACTCACATATGTACCCTCTGCCAATATGCTTTACTCACACATGTACCCTCTGCCCATATGCTTTACTCACACATGTACCCTCTGCCCATATGCTTTACTCACACATGCCCCTGTGCCCAGCAGATTTACTCACACATGTACCCTCTGCCCATATGCTTTACTCACACATGCCCCCTGTGCCCATATGCTTTATTCACACATGTACCCTTTACCCACATGCTTTACCTACACATGTACCCTCTGCCCACATGCTTTACTCACACATGCCCCCATGCCCAGCAGCTTTACTCACACATGCCCCCATGCCCAGCAGCTTTACTCACACATGTACCCTCTGCCCATATGCTTTACTCACACATGTACCCTCTGCCCACATGCTTTACTCACACATGCCCCTGTGCCCAGCAGCTTTACTCACACATGTACCCTGTGCCCACATGCTTTACTCACACATGCCCCGTGCCCAGCAGCTTTACTCACACATGTACCCTCTGCCCACATGCTTTACTCACACATGTACCCTCTGCCCACATGCTTTACTCACACATGCCCCCATGCCCAGCAGCTTTACTCACACATGCCCCCATGCCCAGCAGCTTTACTCACACATGCCCCCATGCCCAGCAGCTTTACTCACACATGTACCCTCTGCCCATATGCTTTACTCACACATGCCCCCTGTGCCTATATGCTTTATTCACACATGTACCCTCTGCCCACATGCTTTACCTACACATGTACCCTCTGCCCACATGCTTTACTCACACATGCCCCGTGCCCAGCAGCTTTACTCACACATGTACTCTCTGCCCATATGCTTTACTCACACATGCCCCCTGTGCCCAGCAGCTTTACTCACATATGTACCCTCTGCCCATATGCTTTACTCACACATGTACCCTCTGCCCATATGCTTTACTCACACATGTACCCTCTGCCCATATGCTTTACTCACACATGCCCCCTGTGCCCAGCAGATTTACTCACATATGTACCCTTTGCCCACATGCTTTGCTCACACTCACACATGCCCCCACTGCTCAGAAGCTTTACTCACACTTGTCCCCCTCTGCCCAGCAGCCCTTATAGAAAATTGTACTACAAGCTGTAGTACAAATTTCTATGAATGAATGAGTTGGCCGCAGTGCGTAGTATGTGACGTGGCAGCCTATGCACGGACCGCCTAGGCTGCCTGCACAGCATTCCCACTGAACCACCAGGGTTACACTAAACTGAAAAAATGTAAAGCAGAAAAAAACTTGGTGGTCTGCAGGGCAGGCCCGACCCCCGTGATGTGCCTGGAACCTGGTAATTAGTACTGCCTCCTCTGGCTGCCCCTGAGCCCTTGTACCTACATGAACCATCCTGCTGGTCCAGGCATGCGCAGTGGAACTGGAAGCCTGGACCTGACATCCTGTTCCAATTTCAATAAAAAGAAATATAGATTAAAAGAAAAAAATCAAAATAGATAAAACATAGCAAAAAATTCATATATTTAAAATATTTTAAGAAATGCTTTATTTAACTTAAATTTTTTTTAATTTATTTTATTATATTTTATTTATTTTTATTCTTTTGTATAGCATCTGCTATCTCTGTCCTGAGATGGCGGTAGCTATAGGAGGACAGCAGCGGTACTAATTTCAATATTTTCGACAAAAAGTATGAGCTTGTCAGACCGAGCCTCGCTCGATCAAATTTCGATTCGTCTGAAGCCATTCTAACATCTCTGGTCAACTTTATTACAGAGTGCTGTTCCAGAGACAAATTTGGAAATGCTGTCAACAGTTAGAAAAGCCCTTTGAAAACGTTTTTTGGTGACATTGTTAGCTGTAAAAAGAATGCTGACCAAATGAAAATAAGCACAGATATTCCTATCTAATTTATCCCCAAAACTATTGAGCTAATGTTTATCATCTGTGTATTTTATTATTTTTATGAATGTATCATCATCATCACCATTTATTTATATAGTGCCACTGATTCTGCAGCGCTGTACAGAGAACTCATTCACATCAGTCCCTGCCCCATTGGAGCTTACAGTCTAAATTCCCTAACATACAGACAGACAGAGAGAGAGACTAGGGTCAATTTTGATAGCAGCCAATTAACCTACTAGTATATTTTTGGAGTGTGGGAGGAAACCGGAGCACCTGGAGGAAACCCACGCAAACACAGGGAGAACATGCAAACTCCACACAGATAAGGCCATGGTTGGGAATTGAACTCATGACCCCAGTGCTGTGAGGCAGAAGTGCTAACCACTTAGCCACGGTGCTGCCCCATGTATGCTCATTTTCTACAGTTAAGTCTGTATAATTATTTTCATTTTGATTCTACTGACCATAAATGAATGACATCCCTGTATAAATTGATCAAGTATCCAGTTTATCCCATCTGGCATTTTAATTGTAAGTTGGAATTTGGTGTAACTGAATCTGTCTTGTGATTGGAAATCAAGGTACAGGAGACATTGACTCTTAATGACTAGTTTCTATTACCACAGCTGTTCTGTGGCTCATCAAAGCTGGTAACTGAAATCTTCTTTCTTTCTGAGAGATTTTATTGGAGATAAATATTCACTGCAGAAACTCGGCATCTTAGAATATTATGGGTTCTAATGTTCACATTCGTTTTCACTGCCAGCAAAAATTGTCTCTACTCTATTGGTACTCTCATCCTTTAAATTACCTGCAATCCAGGGACACCAGCTTGCAGTATGTTCTTTATTATACCTATTACAAAGTAAAATACTTTTTCTCATAACAAAATAATTTCATATTTTCTTGCAAACAGCAAGAACGGGCCTTTCTTCCAACGTTAGTCTGTCGACCTCAATCTGCTGTAAGCATATTACGCTGAAACTTTGTTACTGTTTACAGATGGTCTCTAGCATTTATCTTCTCTGACTCTCCGAAATAATATAGTTATAGTTGATGTTATAACCGCTATTTGATCCGTAAGGGAAAGTGTTCTAAGATCATGACTTAGCATGACTGTGATCTCCATGGTAACAGCACGCCTGAATATAGACAAAGGCTCATATAGGCCCGGACATAGGGAGACAGAGATCAAGCAGCCACTGACCAGGTGTGAGTGAGAGGATATGGATATGGAAATAAATTTGTCTGCTTGTGTTTTTGCTGGGACAAGCGATCTTTCAGAGGCAGATAGCATGCTGTGGCAGGGCCATCTTTTCCATTGGGCACGATGGGCAGCTGCCCGGGGCCCCATGGGCAAGGGGGCCCCATAGGCACGGCTCTTAATGAGAATAAATAATCCTGCAAAAGAAAAAAACCTGTAAAAAAACCTACAAGGGTCACTGAGCAAGTACATCTATCTATCTATCTCTATCTCTATATATCTATATCTATATCTGTATCTGTATACATCTATATCTATATCTAGGGGCCCCGGTGCAGTGCTTTGCCCGGGGGCCCATAATGTTGTTAAGATGGCCCTGTGCTGTGGTACTGGATGCAGGGAGAAATTGAAGGGAATGAAGTGGTTGGTTTCACGGCAAACCTGGTTTAAGCTAGAGATTCTCATGCTTGGTTCCTCGAGAACTGAACACACCCGAACTTAGTGGTACTCTCGCGCGCCCTCGGAATTGAAAACGAGGCAAAACGTCATTGTGACGTCGTCGGATCTCGCATCCCATTTTAAATTCCTTTTAAAGATCCAACATCACGGAGGGCGGACCCCCATTTATCTTTTCTGCCACTGCTGTGTGCCAATGTGTCCTAGATATGCTAGGAACTGCCGTGTGTTTGTGTCATTGCTCTGTCGCTTACCATCCAGCCAGGTCGCTGCAGTCTTTGTATGAAAATAATATTGTGACCTGTGAGGTGTTCAAAATTGACTGCAAATGACGTGAAATTAGTGTTATTGAGGTTAATAATAATGAAAGAACAAAAAAGAGCAAAAATATGTGATTTTAGCATATTTTAAGATTTTTCGTAAAAAAATCCAAAAACCAAAACCAAAACACCAAGCTAATCCAGATCCAAAACCAAAACCAGTTCACGGGGGTCAGTTAGCATATGTAGTTTAAGCATGCAATAAAGGTATCTGGGCCTCATTAACATGGAAACTGCCATGGTCAGTACTATTTACAATGCAGTTGGAGCAAATGCACTGAGTTTGAGATTCTGAAGGAAATACCCATCGGGCAGGCCCGGCGCTCCCATTAGGCAAGGTTAGGCACTTGCCTAGGGCGCCGGGCTCTGGAGGGCGCCTGGAGGGCGCCACAGAATTCTAAAATACTTTAAAACTGTGCGGCGACCGCTGACCATACCTGTCACGGCCGCCGCTCAGCATTCAGATGGACAGGGAGGGGGGGAAGAGGCTATTTTGTCACAACTGCCGCCTCTCTGCTCCGTCTCCTCCCCTCCACTTACTAGTGTCAGTGAGTGGAGGGGAGGAGACGGAGCAGAGAGGCGGCGGTGATGAGACAAGGTAAGGAGAGGAGGGCGGCGATTTTTGCAGGGGGGGAGGGATGCGCCTGAGTCAAGCGCAGTGGAGACTGATTTCCGTGTTGTGCAAGGTTCTGCAGCCATTTGAACTTGCCACACGTGAATTCAGTTCCGACACTGCCAGCTTGAGTCAGGTCATTCCCCTGATCAGGCTGTTGCAGAAGCAGCTGGAGAAAGTGAGGGAGGAGCTGGTAAGCCATTGCGATTACACCAAGCATGTAGCTCTTGTGGATGTAGCCCTTCGTACGCTTTGCCAGGATCCGAGGGTGGTCACTCTTTTAAAGTCAGAGGAATACATTCTGGCCACCGTACTCGATCCTCGGTTTAAAGCGTATGTTGTGTCTCTGTTTCCGGCGGACACAAGTCTACAGCGGTGCAAAGACCTGCTGGTCAGGAGATTGTCCTCTGAAGAGGACCGTGACATGCCAACAGCTTCACCCTCATTTTCTTCCACATCTATGGCTGCGAGGAAAAAGCTCAGTTTTCCTAAAAGAGGCGCTGGCGGGGATGCTGATAAGATCTGGTCCGGACTGAAGGACCTGCCAACCATTGCAGACATGTCTACTCTCGCTGCATTGGATGCTGTCACAATAGAAAAAATTGTGGATGATTACTTTGCTGACACCATCCAAGTAGACATGTCAGACAGTCCATATTGTTACTGGCAGGAAAAAAAGGCAGTTTGGAAGCCCCTGTACAAACTGGCTCTATTTTACCTGAGTTGTCCCCCCTCCAGTGTGTACTCGGAAAGAGTTTTTAGTGCAGCGGGGAACCTGGTCAGTGAGTGGCGAAGGAGGTTGCTTCCTCATAACGTTGAAAAAATGATGTTTATAAAAATGAATAATCAATTCCTCAATGAAGTACAGCACTGCCCTCCAGATAGTACAGAGGGACCTGTGGTTGTGGAGTCCAGCGGGGACGAATTGATAATGTGTGATGAGGAGGAAGTACACACTGTAGGGGGAGAGAAATCAGAGGTTGAGGATGAGGACGACATCTTGCCTCAGTAGAGCCTGTTTAGTCTGTACAGGGAGAGATGAATAGCTTTTTTGGTGTGGGGGCCCAAACAAACCAATCATTTCAGCCAAAGTTGTTTGGTAGGCCCTGTCGCTGAAATGATTGGTTTGTTAAAGTGTGCATGTCCTATTTCAACAACATAAGGGTGGGTGTTAGGGCCCAAGGACAATTCCATCTTGGAACTTTTTTTTTTTGCATTATATGACCAATCAACAGTCGTTTGCCATGTTCAAAAAGTAAAACCAAATTTAAACAAATTCAAGAAATTAAACCAAAAGTAAAATGCCCTGTCATAATTTAAAACAAGAGGTATTGACGTGCTCTAAAACTGCTGTATTGTTGTTTATATTTTATAAACACTACACTTGAAAGCTTGAGTCTTTCAATGAAAAAGTAACTCTCCATTGCACGAATATTTGCAACAGGGACAATTTTAGGGTTAAGAAAGTCAACAAATAACACTTTGACGCTGTCTGTCTTTATAAACACTACACTTGGAAGTTGGAGGAGGTATTGTGGCCCCGGCACCAAATTTACTACCGGGGCCACTCCACTGTGCAGACCATATTTAGGTGTATCAGATATTAAACAACGGTGACAGTTGATGCCCAATTTTTTAATTATATTGTTGGCGCTGTAAAAAATTGTGTACCGGGGCCACCACACTACGCAGTCAAGAAAGATAGATGCGTATCATAGATAAAGTACATTCAGTGTTGTGGGGCAAATTGAAAAATATTCAAAATGCACTGACATTATCAAAAACAAGAGGTTTTCACACGCTGAAACTCCAACATGTATATGATGGAGAGGATGGAGGAGCAGCCGTATGTGCAGTGTAATGCAGACCTGTTGAAGGTTTTTTATATATTTTATTGTGGTGCCCAGTGCCCACTACTCTACGCAGTCCAGATACTATTTTTGGGTGTAATGCAGACCTGTTGAAGGTTTTCTATATATTATATTGTGGTGGCCAGTGGCCAGTCCTGTACGCAGTCCAGATACTATTTTTGGGTGTAATGCAGACCTGTTGAAAGTTTTCTATATATTATATTGTGGTGGCCAGTGGCCAGTCCTCTACGCAGTCCAGATACTATTTTTGGGTGTAATTCAGACCTGTTGAAGGTTTTCTATATATTTTTTATTGTGGTGCCCAGTGCCCACTACTCTACGCAGTCCAGATACTATTTTTGGGTGTAATGCAGACCTGTTGAAGGTTTTCTATATATTATATTGTGGTGGCCAGTGGTCAGTCCTCTACGCAGTCCAGATACTATTTTTGGGTGTAATTCAGACCTGTTGAAGATTTTCTATATATTTTTTATTGTGGTGCCCAGTGCCCACTACTCTACGCAGTCCAGATACTATTTTTGGGTGTAATGCAGACCTGTTGAAGGTTTTCTATATATTTCATTGTGGTGCCCAGTGCCCACTACTCTACGCAGTCCAGATACTACTTTTGGGTGTAATTCAGACCTGTTGAAGGTTTTCTATATATTTTATTGTGGTGCCCAGTGCCCACTACTCTACGCAGTCCAGATACTATTTTTGGGTGTAATTCAGACCTGTTGAAGGTTTTCTATATATTATATTGTGGTGGCCAGTGGCTAGTCCTCTACGCAGTCCAGATACTATTTTTGGGTGTAATTCAGACCTGTTGAAGGTTTTCTATATATTTTTTATTGTGGTGCCCAGTGCCCACTACTCTACGCAGTCCAGATACTATTTTTGGGTGTAATGCAGATCTGTTGAAGGTTTTCTATATATTATATTGTGGTGGCCAGTGGCCAGTCCTCTACGCAGTCCAGATACTATTTTTGGGTGTAATGCAGACCTGTTGAAGGTTTTCTATATATTATATTGTGGTGGCCAGTGGCCAGTCCTCTACGCAGTCCAGATACTATTTTTGGGTGTAATTCAGACCTGTTGAAGGTTTTCTATATATTTTTCATTGTGGTGCCCAGTGCCCACTACTCTACGCAGTCCAGATACTATTTTTGGGTGTAATGCAGACCTGTTGAAGGTTTTCTATATATTTTATTGTGGTGCCCAGTGCCCACTACTCTACGCAGTCAAGATAATACTTTTGGGTGTAATTCAGACCTGTTGAAGGTTTTCTATATATTTTATTGTGGTGCCCAGTGCCCACTACTCTACGCAGTCCAGATACTATTTTTGGGTGTTATTCAGACCTGTTGAAGGTTTTCTATATATTATATTGTGGTGGTCAGTGGCTAGTCCTCTACGCAGTCCAGATACTATTTTTGGGTGTAATTCAGACCTGTTGAAGGTTTTCTATATATTATATTGTGGTGGTCAGTGGCCAGTCCTCTACGCAGTCCAGATACTATTTTTGGGTGTAATTCAGACCAGTTGATGGGTTTTTAATTATATTGTGGGGAACACTCCTCTACGCAGTCCAGAAAGATACCTCGTTGCAACGTTTTGTACTAAAAAAAAAAAAAATATTGTGAGGTGTTAGGTGTTCAGAATAGCCTTTAAATTAGTGGAAATTATTGTTATTGAATGTTATTGAGGTTAATAATAGCGTAGGAGTGAAAATAAGCCCAAAAACCTGATTTTTACACTTTTTAGTTTTTTTTTTAAAAAAAAAAAAATCCGAATCCAAAACCTTAAATCCGAACCAAAACCTTTCGGCAGGTGTTTTGCAAAACAAATCCGAACCCAAAACATCGCGAAAATCCGGATCCAAAACACAAAACATGAGACCGCAAAAGTCGCCGGTGCACATCCCTAGTAAATATACCCCCAAATTTACTTGTCTTTCATCGACAAACTCTGCAGATGCTCACAGAGACTGTACCGTGGATATAATCTTTATGTGGCATCTGTAATTATAGAACAATCTCCTATAACTCATTTCACAGAATAAATTGTGATAATGGGCCAATTGCTCTATTGTCAGAATATTAATTCACAATTCTTATTATTAGTTTAAAAACAAAAATGTTTTTATGAAGACATTGAAAGGTATAGCAAGTAATTTAAAATGTAAATGTGTTGCTGTAGTTTGCTATTTCTGCCCATTGCTAATAAACTGTTGTACAAAAAATAGCATCTTGCAGACTTTATTCTGAGTTCTGAATATTTTTTTCAGGTTGACCATTTTAAACTCATTCACCAGCTGCAAAATCTAGAAATTCAGAGAAATTTGAATTTGAACTGATCACTGATTACCGTCCAAACCTCTGATTGCATTACTATTGTCGCTCAAGAAGTTCAGAAGCCCAGAAAGAAAAAATTGTAAATTATTGCTGCTTTTTAGCTTTAATGTCACACATACATACATGACCATGTCGTTTTCATAATCACTGTGAGCTCTGCTCCACAATTTAATAATGAGAATGCAGGGATAGTTTGGGGAAAAGAAAGGGGTAATTTTAAAATAAATTTTACAACATTTTATGCACTTTTCCCAAGCTATAAAAAGTCCCATGCATTACAGATTATAGATCCTAAAGGCCTGTCATTAAGGAGATCAAAGCATAATAAAGGAGTAAGTTTGCACCTGGGCAAAACCATGTTGCATTGAAGGGGGAGGTAAATTTAAAATATAGGGACGGATTTATAGTTGGAAAATGACATGTCCTAAATCAACTTTAAATTTCAGTGTAAAAATAAAGCTTTCAAGTATTTGTGTACTACATGACAAAAAAACAGCCAGCATTTAAGTTATTTGCAAAATAATAAACTAATTTGCACCCCTTGAATTGTAACATGGTTTGTCCAGAAACAAACTTAATCCTTTTTTTTTTGCTTTGCTCTCCTTAATGACTCAGGCCCTAAATCTGTATTTTTTAAACCAATCTCCTTTAGGGGTAGATTTACTAAACTTTCTAAAAAAAAAAAAAGAAAAGAGAAAATTGGGGGTGTTGCTCATAGCAAACAATTAGATTATAGTAATCATTTTCTAGAATGTATTAGATAAATGAGAGCTAGAAACTGATTGGTTGAGATGGACAAAACTGTCACTTTTTCTTTTTAGAACGTTTAGTAAATCTGCCGCTTAGTCTGTTCTAAATAAAGGGGTTTGGGGAACCATCCAAAGGGGGTTTCCATTTTCAGATGACTTTTCTATTGGCTTGTAAATGACATCCTGAAACTTTATCTAAATGTGCTGCTTAATGTTTGTACCTTCCTATGGTTTTCATGTCTATAAGACCATCATCATCACCATTTATTTATATAGCAGCACTAATTCCGCAGCGCTGTACATAGAACTCACTCACATCAGTCCCTGCCCCATTGGGGCTCACAGTCTAAATCCCCTAACATACACACACACAGAGACAAACAGACTAGGGTCAATTTAATTTTAATAGCAGCCAATTAACCTACTAGTATGTTTGTGGAGTGTGGGAGGAAACCGGAGCACCCGGAGGAAACCCTTGCAAACACGGGGAGAACATACAAACTCCTCACAGATAAGGCCATGGTTGGGAATTGAACTCATGACCCCAGTGCTGTGAGGCAGAAGTGCTAACCACTAGGCCACCATGCTGCCTAAGACCATGTTGTTTATCAGTGTTGCCCTTGCACTTGAGACAAAGCTACTCTCTGCATACTATTGTATCAAATGTATTAGACATCTCCGCCGTACACTAATTCTCCTAAGATCAGTGAGATAGAATACTTTGCAGATCAATGTTTCCATATATTGTACTATATGACTTAGACATCATTCTGAATTAACTAGTATTTAGTGGAGAAAAACATGGTGCTTTTACTGTATGACTATTAGCAGCAGAACCCAAAAAACTATTAGAATTTGCTTCTTTTAAAATTCAAAGTTTTTCTGGCGAAAGTAGCCTTGTGTGGGGCAGTAATATCTGTATTATATAAGAAAATAATTTGGTGTTTGTGTATGAGCAGCAGAACCACTTCAAAACACTACTATATTCTAAACTTTCTTGTATTTTTTTAATAAAGTTGTAAAGGGTCATTCAGTGACATCTATATTAAGTGGGGAAAAAAGGGTGTTTACGTGTGAAGATTTTCTTCTGGGCATTTTCAACATTAAGCAATGAAAAACAGAACATTGCAATGGCTGCCAAAAACTAAAAAGTCATCTGCCAGCACTAAAGCATACCCATTAGATAAATTAAATTAAGAAAAACCTGTAGTGTAGGGAGAGGAAGGTGCAAGACATAAAAATGTTGAAATACTACGCACACACTAAATTTGGAACGTTAGACTATATGCATCTTGGAGAGTAAAGAGGCAGTAACAATCAGATACCCAATTGTAAAGCGTTACGTAATTTGCTGGTGCTATATAAATAAATGTTGGTGATGATAGATGAAGGTGGCCTGCACCCATACTAAACACTAGGCTACATACACAATAAATTTGAACATAATATATCATCCGCTATAGACACTGATGCTACAGAAACAGGCAGAGATTATTGGATAGACAGTGGTATGAATGAATAGAGTTAGACATTTATAAAAGTAAATAGACAAAGGTGGCCCACACCCATACTAAAAAATTCAAAGACTACTACTATGCACTCCTCAATGGGCAGAGCATTTATCGGTAGCCAAGAGCGGATCTTTCAAATACCTTGTATTCCTTAAGTGGTTATTTATGCTATGATTAAAGTAGATGTGGGCCATAATGCTGCCGCCCTGAATCAAAAAAGGGGATTCTGATATATTTGCCAGTTACCATGTATATATATGTACATAGCTTAACAAACCAAGCACTTCAGCGACAGGGACTGCCACTTTGTGGCTAATGTGCTTGATTGGTTTGGGTTTCCACGAAAGTCAACATTTTGGTTGTTGAACTGGAGAATAGATAGGGATGTTAACAAATGAATCATGGGAATTTGGATAACAGTGGTCACTGGTCTTCAGTGGTAACAAATGACAATGTTATCATAACTCTCATCATGATCCTCATCAAAGATGTCTACATCAATTACATTTTCATTCTAAAGAAAGAAGATACACAAAGTAACTAACTGTTAGGCAGCATGTGGGAAACATTGGAGAGAGTCAGCAGCAATACTTTGGCCACACTTGGTGAACATTTGGACAGTTGTGAAGATATCATTAGAAAATAGACTGTAAATGACTGCAAATAACTGTTAATGATATAGATAGTAATATAGGAGCAAAAGCAGCTCAAAATCACATCATTTACCTATCTTTCACAATTTTTAATGAACTCCAGATTCGGGAACCAAAACCAAAATTAAAACCTTTCATG
Source organism: Mixophyes fleayi (assembly GCF_038048845.1). Taxonomy (NCBI): domain Eukaryota; kingdom Metazoa; phylum Chordata; class Amphibia; order Anura; family Limnodynastidae; genus Mixophyes; species Mixophyes fleayi. Next base: position 315,510,291 of record NC_134405.1, on the reverse strand, counting down.
ATTTTTGGGCAAAATCAGTAACAAAACCAAAACACGAAAACATTCTAGAACCAAAACCGCGCACATCTCTAATAAATACAAGGGTAAAATTCACAAAGTGCACAAAAGGAATACAGAAAGTACACCTTAAGCTCTCAATTGCCGCTGGATACACAAGAGAGATGGAAAAAGATTTTTGAGCACTAGTAGAAAGAAAGCTGAGCAGTAGCACTCAATGCCAGGAAGCTGTTGTATGGCTTAATAAAATTGTGTCATGCATAAAAAGGTTGACATATATGCAAACATAATCGTACGCTGTATAAGTTCATTCTACATCTAGAATATGCCGTATCTTGAATATGGGGTAACACTTTTAGGCACCTGTCTAATAAGAAAGAGAAACTGAGTGGGTTAAGGGACAGGCAACGTCATTAACTATTTTACAAAGAATAGCAGGGTCACATTATGAAGAAAGATTATACAAAATTGGGTTTGTTTACACTGGAAAAATTCCCCTTAGAGCTGACATAATTAGCATATATATTAATATCTCCAAGGTCAATACAAGATGTTGCCCAATAAACCTTTCATAACCAGGACTGTGCAGGTGGGATGTGCATCATGACTGGATGAAATATGATTTTACCATCAGCATAGAAATGCATTCTACACTGTAAGATTGGATAGCGTTCTTGCAAGATATGGTATGTCTAACTAAAATTAGTAGATGGAGTTAGTAATAGGGTGTTTGACAATGGAACTTATTTAATTGCCATTCATGTGGTTAGAAAGGAATCATTTTTTAATACTAGTCACATAGTTAGATAGTTGAGAAATACAACCCCCCACCAACTCAACAGCCTTATGGGCAGAAAGATTCCTTGCCGACCAAAAAAATGGCAATTGGATAAATTCTCTAAAAAAGTCCCCCCCACAATGTCCTCTGCTCTAATTATAGCTACAGATTATTATTATTATTATCATTTATTTATATAGCGCCACTAGTTCCACAGCGCTGTACAGAGAGCTCACTCACATCAGTCCCTGCCCCATTGGGCTTACAGTCTAAATTCCATAACACACACACACACCCACACACAGACAGACAGACAAACAAACAGATTAGGGTCAATTTGTTAGCAGACTAAAATAATACTTACATGACCAGGGCCGGACTGGCCATCGGGCACTTCTGGCAAATGCCAGAAGGGCTGATGGCACCGTGGGCTGGTCCGGCTACCTGCGATCGCTACTTCAATAATTTTAAAAAAAAAGAAAAAAAATTGTACTTGCGGTGGAGCCGTCATGACGTGTGACGTCATGACGGCTCTGTGGGCCAGCCCGCGCTTCAGGTTTGCGGCCGTGTGATGTAACGTCAGAACGTTATTCGCGGCCGCGTAGGAGTGTATCAGAGGGCACACAGATTCCCGGGGGCTGCAGAGGCTGCTGAGGAAAGTGTATTTTTTTTTTCACAGGGAAAATGGGTGCAAGGAGGGGGAAGAGGACCCGATAATGTCTGCACGGGGGGAAGGAAGAGGACCCGATAATGTATGAAGGGGGGGAAGAGGACCCGATAATGTATGAAGGGGGGAGGGGAGAGGACCCGATAATGTATGAAGGGGGGGAAGAGGACCGGATAATGTATGAAGGGGGGGGGGAAGAGGACCCGATAATATATGAAGGGGGGGAAGAGGACCCGATAATGTATGAAGGGGGGGAGAGGACCCAATAATGTATGAAGGGGGGGAGAGGACCCAATAATGTATGAAGGGGGGGAGAGGACCCGATAATGTATGAAGTTGGGGAAAGGACCCAATAATGTATGAGGGGGGGAGAGGGCCCAATAATGTATGAGGGGGGGAGAGGGCCCAATAATGTATGAAGAGGGGGGGAGAGGACCCAATAATGTATGAAGGGGGGGGAGAGGACCCAATAATGTATGAAGGGGGGGAGAGGGCCCAATAATGTATGAAGGGGGGGAGAGGACCCATTAATGTATGAAGGGGGGGGGAGGACCCGATAATGTGTGAAGGGGGGGAGAGGACCTGATAATGTGTGAAGGGGGGGGAGTGGGGCTGAAAATGTCTGCAGGGGTGGGGGGGGAGTGGGGCTGAAAATGCCTACAGGGTTAATGAAATGTCTGCAGGGGTGGGGGGGGGAGTAGGGCTGAAAATGTCTACAGGGTTAATGAAATGTCTGCAGGGGTGGGGGGGGGGGGTGTGGGGCTGAAAATCTGAAAATGCCTACAGGGTTAATGAAATGTTTTGGGTGGTATTTAAAAAATATAGCAGTTTTGGAGGACATGATATATTTTTACCAGTGAGATGGGGCTGGTAGAGGTTAATATTTTATTGACCACAAATGTTCAGATATTACTTATATATGCCTGTACAATGGGGTAGTGTTATCTGGCCATAATGGAGTGGGGTTTTTTTTAATTAAAGAGCCTAATCATTCTGGATTTGTTAACATTTTGTAATATAATAAATTTTTTGCATTTTCGGTACAGGACTCCAAATTTCCAGAAGCCAGCGAGAAGACAACAAAGCAGCAAGAGAGAAGAGCAAGAACCGGTAAGAGTCAATGGAGCAATCAATCTAAATTGAATGCTGGAGAATATTTCCGAATATTTATATTTAGGAGTATTCCTATACATTAGGGGGGAGGCGCCGTTGGTGTATTTGACTACGGTGATCGGAACCCTTAATCAGGCCCTGGGTTTACTGCAGTCGTTTTATGTTGTCTCATGCAGTCAGAACAGTCCGCTTTTGTAAATGAAGCAAACTGCTTGGTACTTGTTAATCTGGGACTGTGCTCAAAACATTATCATAATAGGTTTGGTTAGTTCGTGTCCAACTACATGTATATGACAGTTCTTTCGATTGTTTTTCAAATGTGTTACCCATTTATGCTGAGGATGGTTATTTTTTTCTTTTTACTTTTCTTGTGTCCCATTGGTGTGTCCGTATTAATCTCTGCAATGAAATTTCTTTTTATTATCCGTTATTTTTATGATTTTATTGTGACTGTGTATTCATTTATAATATTAAATGAATTTAATGTTTTGTACGTATCCCTGAATGTCTAATTGGCCATCTGTATGTACATGTTTTTTTTTATAATCTATTGTTTTTTATTAATCATCACATCCAATTATCTCTCACCCACCTCCTCTATCCCCCTTAATTTATATACTGTGTTATTTAAAATGAATAGAAAAGACGTATATCCAGTTACTGTAGTAAAAAAAAATATTTTTCTCTGACATTTTGCTGTAGATGGAAATACTTTTAATGCGGCCGTGTGGGTTCCAATGATCATTCAATAGATATGTTTTTTTTTTAGATATGTGTTAGAGTTTTATTTCATGTGGAATGATTCATGAAAATTCTGCCATTACTATTTAATCAAGGGAAAAGGGTTCCTGTTATCTATATGTGTGTAAGTATTCTGTTGTTGCTATTTTTTGGGAGATTTGAAAAAAGGAAAAAATTGGTTTCCTATAGTGACGCCTGTATAATTGGTGGTATTGCTGTAGTATGGGGTGGTGTGGTGGTGGCAATGTTGTAGTGTGTTTGGGGCTTAGTATTGCTAATAAGTAGGAGAGGGTATTGCTGTAATGTGGGGGTGATGCTGGTTGCTCTAATGTGGGGGGTGATGCTGGTTGCTGTAATGTGGGGGGTGTTGCTGGTTGCTGGAATATGGGGGTGTTGCTGGTTGCTGGAATGTGGGGGGGGTGATGCTGGTTGCTGGAATGTGGGGGGGTGATGCTGGTTGCTGGAATGTGGGGGGGTGATGCTGGTTGCTGGAATGTGGGGGGGGGATGATGCTGGTTGCTGGAATGTGGGGGTTAATGCCGGATGCTGTAATGTGGGGGGTGATGCTGGACGCTGTAATGTGGGGGGTGATGCTGGTTGCTGGAATGTGGGGGTGATTGATGTAGTATGAGTGTGTGTGGGGGGTTATTTATTGCTGTAATTTGGGTACTAATAATGTGTTGTCATGGTATTTATTGATATAATTGGAGTGCTAACAATGTAATGTTGAGGGTCATTAGGAGAAATAAATACCCCACACACAGACACACTCATACTAAATCATATTGTACAGCACCAGCAAAGCGCACTGCGCCAGCATCAGTGTGCAACAATATAGTGCATGGAGCCCACAACACGTGGGCCTGTGTGCTTTAAATGCCAGGGCTGATTTTTAGTCCCAGTCCGGCCCTGTACATGACATAAATGACAGGGTGGTCTGTCCATCGCCGCTTTAAGGCAAGTTGCGGTTGGTGGTGACGTCATTTTCTACAGTCGACAGGAGAGCGAGTTGTGATACGAACTAATCTGCATTCCGGTAAGTAGGTTTTTTTTGCATGTCGGTGTACTACTGAATCTGACTCCTCATGTCGTTATCTTCTCTGTCGGGGTAGTCAGTACCGTGAAATTGACTACCACCGCTGTTTATACTGAGTCTGAAATTTAACATATTGCTAGCAAGATGTAACAATATCGTATCGGGAGAAATTTTCTGAAGTGTGTACCCAGCCTTAGACCTGACCCAAATGGCACGCATGTCTGAACTAGTAAAACTAGATTAAATTATAAGCTGAGCCCTGCCTATAAGCAAATGCCTTATTTATTAATAATAATAATAATAATAATAATAATAATAATAATAATAATAATAATAATAATAAATATATATATATATTTATTTTATATATGTTTAGGAATTTGTAAACATTTTTCTTCTAGACCAGCATAGATTTTGTGGGGGGAAAAAAATAGCGGTACAATATTTCCATTTCAATTCCCATAACAGATAAGTACAACTTTGTAGACTTTTTATTTGGCTAATTCCAGGAAAATAAATCCAAGAAGTCTGTTTTGGAGATATGACTCCTAGCCTATCTCTGATCATTAAGCCATGAGAAGCCCCTAAAGTTGGAGAGCAACAAGTTTCATTTATAAAAGAGGCGCATTTAGACTTGTGCGCATTTGAGTCCAAAGTGCAGCTGTACAATGGGCGCGTTTTACAATACATGCAATTCAAAATAAACACAAAAAAAGCTTTAAATAAATAAATTTTAAAAAAGTGAGTTAAGCACCATAGCTGGGCTGGTTGAAAATACCAAGGGGGGACGATCAGTGTGGAGTCCCCCCGTCAAAGCCACAACCAGCACCAGGTTAGGCTGTTCAACCAATCTGCAGCGTTGAGGCTTCCTGTAATTATGTCACTCTGTACAGAACAAGGATAGTTTTTCAAGTCTTTGCAAGCGCCCTCCTCTATTTAAATACAGCCTCTTGCTGAAAGAGGTTCCCCATGGATTTAGGTGATTAATATATTGGTGAACGAAGGATTGGGGGACTGTTAATTTAAATGAAGTATTTTTTAATGTATCCCAGGGCATGCTGGCACTTGTAGTTCATGACCTTTTGCAGAATGAGGCAAATATTTTGTTGAACAGTTTTTTTCGCTCATCTCTAGACTCAAGTTATTTTGAAATATTTTCTTATTATACAATGTACATGGACAATTGCAAAGTGTTACTTCTCCTTTTCTGTATACTGGATACATTGTCTTCTTAAGATACATTAATTTCTTGCTGAATATAAAATGCTGGTTATTGGTAAGACTACGTTGCTGGACACTGCAGGATATAATATTTTGATAATTGCTAGAAATTTGTTGTGGTGTACAATCACAAGAGGTAGGAAGAGATAAGTGTGCAAGGAATAGTGTTTAAAATGACCATGGCCTAAAACGTTTACACTATCATATATAAAGAAGCTAATAAATATTGTTTCTGTCTTGGAATTTTGCTTCAAATTGTGTTACCCTTACACTAGGCTTTGCTACTGGGAAATTAGGGGTTGATTTATGAATGGGTGAAAAGTCCTTAGTTAAGTAAACCCTTAGGGATTGAGTCATTAAGGAGAGCAAAGCATAAAAAAGGAGTAACTTTGCACTTGGGCAAAACCATGTTGCATTGGAGGGGGAGATAAATTTAAGATGTGGGGACGGATTTATAGTTGGGATAGGGCATGTCCTAGATCAATTTTAAATTTCAGTATAAAAATAAAGCTATCAAGTATTTGTGTGCTACATGAAAAAGCAGCCAGTATTTAACTTATGTGCAAAATAATAAACTAATTTGCACCCCTTGCATTGTAACATGGTTTGTCCCGGAGAACATGAACTTCTTTTTTTTGCCTTACTTTCCTCAGTGACTCAGGCCCTTAGTGTTCCGGGCACACAGGGTAGCTGTGCATACCCCAGCTGCTCCGGGAAGTTTTTTGGCAAATTGCATCAATAAGTGTTTCTTTTCATTGCACAATAAACGGCAATTAAAAAAAAAAAATCAGCCTTATCTCCAAAGCGAAGGCATTATTGATAAGCCCCCAAGTGTTAAATGCTTCATTTCATCATTCCTGAAGGGCTGCATTGAAAGTTTGCTGCTCAGTGCAACCCTGCACAAATCATTGTTCATAGTAAGGTTTGGACTAAGTATGCTTGCATCGTTGTAAAACATCACCTGGTCTAGGGTGGTCTCAGGTAAAATAAACTTCCTAAATCACAAAAAAAAAAGAATCCCTAACACAAAAGTATTCTGAATCGCACCATGTAACTTAAATTACAGCAAATTAAAAAGCTTTTAGCAGCTTTGAAGCATCTGACAGAGCACTGACACTGTAATAGTTTGCTTGTTTTTCTAGCTCTCTCCTCTCAGCGCCTATCTCTGCTAACTATATATTGCCAGCCTTGTTGCCAGGCAACCACACAGTTTATTGCCTAGCTATTTATGACCCAATTCTCATTTGTCATAATTTGTTATAATCAGAGGAGATAATAAATAAAATCAGCAGACAATAAAGTGACTGGGCTGGCAATGAGGATTTATCAGCCTAGAGGCTAAGGCGAGAAATGTCTAAGTATCACACCCTTGCCGTACGCTGCCTTTGGTGCTGTAGTGCTGCGTTTTGATGGAGGAGGGTGCTTAACTGTCGCTATCCAGCATTACTGAGTTTAAATAACGCATCTACCATCCTCTTACACAGCCAGCATCATCTAGGAAAAGGAAACAATGGAACACTGCTCGTCGCTTCCTCCTTGTTAAGAATGTTCACTCCCACAGGTGCTGCGTAGGGAAACCCGCGGGCGTTCTTTCCCGTCACATTGTTCAATAATTGTACCTTTCATTTTATCCATGGCAATCTCTCCACAATATAGTTAATGTTTCCCTGGTGCATTTCTTGTCATGGTTTGAAGGCTGCCACTGTAACTTGCTGATGGCCAAGGGATATAGTCTGCAGCCGTATACACACGTCCTCGTGCTGTCTAATGATACCCCAGCTAATTGTGTGACAACCGCTGCAAAGAATAAATCATTTTTCTCATATGAAAGAATGTTTTCTATTATACATTTTTATCGGTAAAGACTTCTATATATTGACCAGAGCCCATGATCCTTGCTAAGCCCGAGGATCAGGGATCCAGGCCACTCACCTCAAGCAGAGTGATGAGGTTTAAAAATAATATTGATTCATAGCAACCTATTTGACATACTTAGCGGTCTATTTAGCAAAGTGAAAAATGGCAAAATACTTTTTTCAACTTGTTTGGCTTTTTGCTGCCTCTTCCCTTGATGTCCTTTTTTATAGCGTCTCACATACACATGATCTGTGCTAGCTAATGGCACGCATATATATACTTTGCCAAACAAAGACTATGCCGTACCGTCATGTCATCACTATCAGTCGGCACTTACATTTGCCCTTTAGCTGTTGCAATTGATACATACGGCTGAAACAAGGGCACTTACAAGAAACCAAAGACTTGAATAGGCCTTATCTGCCTCGGTGCGCACTCTCTGTCCATTGGTGATGTCCGTCTGCCACCTTCCCCCCCCCCCATTCTACCCTTTAAGTCGTACATTTTGCAGTCGTAAGTTTTGCATTTAGTACGTTGGCGTTAGGTCCTTTTCTGAACATGCGCAGAGCGATTTCACACAAGATACGTCTCCCAAATGAACGTACGTTCAAACAAGAATCAGGCCCATTATTCTTACTTGGAGGTCCCAAGTCTTCACATTAATCTGTAGATGCGTAAAGCGTACACTCATACAGTAATACATAATCTTCTGAAAGGTAGAAAACATAAAAATAATATATATCACGTTTATTAAGGATCACTGTTTTGATCACCCATAAATACAAGACATTGAATAAGAGGACCAATGCCCACACTGGAAACTCTATGGAATGGGAAAACATGTTTATCATGAAAATATAACATTATATTTCCTAACTAAGGACTGGGTGCCCAGGATCGTTAAAGAAGGGGCTGCCCCCCCCCCTCCGGCATATGGCGAATAAGTACATATTGGTGCATATGCTTAAATGTGCAAATCTCTTATCCAAATCTCTTGTCCCCTGACTAATTACAGTTAACTAATTAATGAAATTGATTGACTAGCTGATTACTTACTGTTAAGTCGACTGATTAAATATTAATAGACTGAATACTGTTGCTTTTAAAGTCTCACCCTTTAAGTTTCCACTGATTTACTTGGTCCTTTCTGACCCTTCTGTTCTGTTCATTCTGTTCTCTCTCCTCTCCTTGGGCCTGATTCATTAAGGATCTTAAATTAAGAGGTATCTTATTTAGGTCTCCTGGACAAAACCATGTTACAATGCAAGGGGTGCAAACTAGTTTTCTGTTTTGCACATAAGTTAAATACTGACTGTTTTTTCATGTAGCACACAAATACTTGATAGCTTATTTGTACACTGAAATTTAAAGTTGATATTTGTGTGCTACATGAAAAAACAGTCAGTATTTAACTTATGTGCAAAACAGAAAACTAATTTGCACCCCTTGCATTGTTACATGGTTTTGTCCAGGAGACTGAAATAAGATACCTCTTCATTTAAGATTCTTAATGAATCAGGCCCATTGTCACTGCCCTTTCTGCCTTTCTGTGCTTATCTCCCACTCTCCTAATTGTCTTCCTATTCGCTTTGCTCTAGCTCTCCTTTTCCTTCTCTTGTCTCTCTCCCTCTTTTCATTTTAGCCCTCTCTGTCTGATTCACCTACCATGTTTTTATCTCTTCCTCCCCTCTTTCTCTGCTCTTTAATTTTCTGCCTCCTCTTCTCTACTCTTGGCAGAACTACAGCGGTTCCTTCTGAAGTGCAGCTTGAGTCCTCCGCAGCTCAGGTTGCCAGTCTCTGATTGGCTGTTCAAAAGCTGTAGCGGGAAACTTGCTCCATTTATGAAGGAATTATCTCTTTCTCTGATGCATTCCAGTATTAGTTACAAATGTGCTAAGTATTTTTACATAATATCCACTAAACATATTTTTTAATGAAACTTTCTTTTGACTTGCCCTATTACAGGTAAGTGATTCTGCAGGGTGTTATAAAAAGCGGTATATTACAGAACAAAGTAATATACATGGAATAAATGTGTTTATAGTTAACTTTGTCCAGGCTATTTTTCACACCTCTGTGACAAATTTCCATGTTTGGTGGGAGTTGCTTTAACAGACACAGATTCAGATTTACAGATGCAAAGCCAGTGATGTCACAGTAGCTTAGATGACTGCATTCTCAGTTTTTTACCAGTATCAGATCCCATAAGAACACTATCCTAAAGATGTGGGAGGAGCTTCAGCTGTCTGTAATGGAGTGGGGAAACAATATTTGACTTTTTAACAGAGCTGTAGTAGAATGTCAAATTAACAATGAACAATGTATTTTACATTAATGATTCATATCCGAAAAATTAAATTTTGGTGTTTAGTTATCCTTTAAGCGCGTAAAGATGGTTGTGAGATCATGGGGTAAATTTATCAAGCTGTGGGTTTGAAAAAGTGGAGATGTTGTCTAAAGCGACCAATCAGATTCTAGATGTCATTTTTGTAGAATGTACTAAATAAATGATAACTAGAGTCTGATTGGTTGCTGTAGGCAACATCTCCACTTTTTCAAATCCGCAGCTTGATAAATTTACCCCCATGAATCAGTACTGGTGGCTCTCAAGATACCAGGGGAAAATTGCGTTGGACTTTGCTACGAGATAATGTGTTTTAGTAACATCCACAAAAACAAGATTCCGTTTTACAAGACAATATGTTAAAGTTTGCTGAGTGGAATATGGGCTGTGCATGGCTCTTTGGCTGTGCAAATAGACCTGACATTTACACTGCTTTGAAGGAGGTATAACTCAATACCTACTAATTTCATTTGGACGACACTTGCTTAGTCTTGATGCATTTTCAAAAGCCTGCATAAGAAATGAAATGTTAACTCTACTGCACATTAAATAAATACAGCCTCAATGTTCCCTTAATTTTATAAATAAGGGATAAATGGGTAATATTAACCAAGTCAAATGAAAATTTAAATTAATTAAGGTGAAGATCAAAATGTTTTAATAGGCAACATTTTCAGGTGAGCTTTTAATGTTTGCCGAACAAAATATTAGCAAATCTTGTGTGAAATGTCTGCAGGGATGGATAAGGAAACTGCTGAATCTACGCGTGCAAGTATTTATCTTCAGTCTTGTATAATATGAAGAATTGCATATAAAAAGCTGCAAGGTTTTCAGTATTTAAATGGCCTCCTATGGATAATATTTTATACTGAGTTGGTCTTTTCTGATCAAGAAAAATCGTGTTTCTTTGTAAATTGACTGATTCCTCTACATCTTACAGAACTTTTATAGAAAAATAAAGGAATCTGTAAGCTATATACCCTTTGTAGTAGCTTTAAACGTAGGCGGTAGGAGAATGATTGACAGGTTTATCAGCAAGCTTGGTGCTCTCAATGGTTAAGTTAATAATTAGCTCCACGAATAGACTAAAATAATACTGGGAGCAAGTGAAGGCACAATCAATAAAACACAAATAAACTAGACTGGACTATTCAACAATAAATTATGGAGAGCCTTGAAATAGGAAAGGATATATAACAAGCTATTATCACAGTAATAATAATTAGACGCTGTATCCGAAAACTGTTAAGGTGTGATTCCGAGGATATACAATAACCAATTATTGGACAAGAATAGCTATTAAGGGACAAGTCACATTGTTATGCTGAATTGATCTTCTATTTTATAGCTATGCAATTCATTTGAAGTATATTTGTTTTAAATAGGTGCATTCAGATCAATATCGCTTGTCACTAATTTACAGCCTTGTTATAAAAAAACAGCGCAAGTGTTACAGGGGAACTATGCAGTACTTAACAAAGGTTTATTTTTAAAAAACTATTTATTTTTAAAGTTCATAGATATTTAATAGTTATTTAATATAAATATATTTGATAGTAATTTAAGATTAAATGTACATTGGCTATACCAATAATTCTCATTCTGTTAAAGAAAAACACAACTAATCTACTGCAATCGAGGTTGATTTTTATTTTGCCCTTACATGCTTTCATTTTGCTTGGCAATTTGATATTTTTAGATCTAATTGGTCATAAATTACAGTATGTAAGGGGCCTGAAAATGTTTCTGTTCCCAATTATTATTATTATTATTATCATTTATTTGTTAGGCGCCACAAGGTTTCCGCAGCGCCGCACATAGTACAAACAGTAGACTATACAGGGTATAACAGTACAGAACAATAAACAAAAGTACCAATACTTCAGAAACTCCAGGCAGGCAGATGCAATAGACACGGAGCAGAAGAACGGGTAAGGAGACAGGAGGGAAGAGGGCCCTGCTCAAGCGAGCTTACATCCTAAGGGAGGGTTAAACAGACCAGGCACAAGAGGAGCCAGTTGAGGGAATGGGAGAGAGGGGAGAATGAGGGGAGAAGATGGGGGTTAAGTGGATGATTGGTAGGCTTTGAGAAAGAGGTAAGTTTTGAGTGCACGTTTGAAGGAGCACAGAGTAGGAGAGAGGCGGATGGAGCGAGGGAGGTCATTCCAGTGAAGGGGGGCTGCACGGGAAAAGTCCTGGATTCTGGAATGGGAACAGGTGATCAGAGTGGAGGAGAGGCGGCGGTCATTGGCCGTGCGCAGGCAGCGGGCGGGAGTGTGTATGGAGAGGAGGTTAGAGATATAAGGGGCAGTAGAGTGGGAGAGAGCCTTGTAAGTGTAATCCCAATAACTAAATGGGATTGTTTAGATGTCAACAATGATGGTCAGATAGTGATCTCATCTGATTTTGTATGCGGTCATTATCCAAGTTCCCTAATACGGCCCCATCTGACCCTGCTGTTTGCCTGTTGTGTTGTCCACTGTAGATCTCAGTTACATCTGAAAAAACAATATGATATCATAGTCTTTTAAGTCTAATTTGCAATGGGTATTCAGAGTATGTCATGGGTCAGAATTGGGATAGAATCTCATCTAGGGACATATTGTTTCCCACAGTTTGGGGCTCATCAGTGTAGGGTATTTATCTCCGCTCTATAATTGTTTTGATATTTTTTCACTTCAATTACATTTCGGGCCTGATTCATTAGTGATCGTATCCTGTGCAAAAGTTAAGATGCTTATTTTAAGAAGAAACAGGGAGATGAGAGTGAAGTTAAGATGGATTTTCATCTTAACTTAAGAAATTCTTCACTTACGCAGTGGATTTTGCTTCTTATCTCCCTTTTCTGGGCATGAACAGAGTGGATTTGCTTAAGATAAGCAAAGAACCGCAGATAAGATGACTAATGAATCAGGCCCTTCAATTGTAAAGTGGACATGATTCTGAAATATCTGCTGAATCATGCTTATTTTGGACTGTCATTTGTGGGTTTGTCCAAATTCTCAATTTTCTAGAAGGAGAACAGTATGGAAAACCAAACCAAACATCCTGCTGGTCTCTAAAGTGGTTCAGAAACACTTAACATTTATTAGCACAAAGACTCTAAAAGATAAATTCCAGTGTTATGGACAGTGCATGTAATTTCAATTAATGCAATAAATGTGCACTTTTCCCCACCTCCTCCTGTTCTGTTCACTTCCCTACATCATAACCTGATCTACCCCTGATGAGTAAAATAATTGTGTAGCTCGCACATAAGTTTTTATAAAACTTTGCGGAGCTAGATGGAAACAGGAGGACAGAAGGAGTAAAGGGGAAGCACTATTTATTGGAAAGGTAACATTTTCTCCTCCACTAGAGGACACATCGAGCCATATCTTATACTTCACACAAGTTGATGTAGGATTCCTAAAATGCTATAAAGTGCAAATAAACTGCCCCAGGGCTGTTTATAGTTCCATTATTGCATATATCCCCTAATGCTAGTTTCAAGTCATAGAACCAGGGCTGTGCCTGTGATGTATCAGATGTCTTAGGTATCAGGATAAGAGACAAAACAATGTTAGAATTTATTAAATACCACCAATTGCCGTGATTTAGACACTTCTGTGGGGCAGCACATTTCAAGGCGAAACCTCTGTCAATGTCATAGAAACAGTCAAACACACAAAATGGACAAATGTAGTATAGACAGTCACAATAACCCTTCAATCTCATTATTATTTTGAGGTTTAAATGAGGCTTGAACAAGACGTGTTTTAAAGAAAAGTAGAAAAGTTGTAATTAAATGGGACGTCACTGACACAGAGTGGAGGCATTGATTTTGTGGACCGAACCAGTAAGCAGTCTATCTATTGGCTAGGAACCAATGACATCAGTGAAATACTACTTGATTATCATTCATGAGACCTTACTCATTTTCACGAGTCTCTGGTTTCTAAACAGACGATATGAGCGAAATTTTCTGGAAAATTGGGTGCAAAAATTCTGGCAATACATCCTCAAGTTCCTTTTGCTTCACCACTTTACAAATCCACGGAATTCCATTCCGCATCGTGTTTGTTCATGCATTATATAGAATGAATATATCAAGGAGAGGTGACAATGTATTCTGATATTTGATGTGGTTGGGGTAGGACTGAGGGCACTAGAGAGGAAGCATTCAAAATTCCACTGTTAAATATAGGTTGAATATTGCACAAAACACTTATCTTATCTCTACGTGATAGACTACGTTCTCATGAATGTTGAGCCCACAAAAGGGATTATTCCACTGTCTGCAGGTTAAAGATTAATTGTAATGAAAGGGGACAGTTCTAAACTGGTAGCTGGTTGGACCTTGATGTGATTTTTTTTCACTATCTCTGGTGTATCATCAACCCTCATATGTAGGCGCAGATTAATTTCACAGGGTTGTCTCCAAAAGCCGTGATGTTTGTGCACCTTGAAATGTGGATAAGGGGGCACACTCGCATACAAAATGAACATTTGGCATGATGATGATTATGAACAAAGCAGGCTTTTACCATTCAGTTCCCAGACCTGCCGGAGCCATCCTAGTAGAGGGGATACCTAGCCCATGTTCACCTGGGGAAGGTAAGGGGGTGTTTATTCAATAAGTACCCTAAACCAATACAAAGATGTCCACAGATAGGGAGCTGTCAGTTCCCATGGATTCTCGGGATGGGGTTTAAAAGAGCCTGTCCTGAGAGAGTGGCTGTTTATTTTGGGGACAGACCCAGACTAGAGGTAATATTCTGACTGGAGTAATCTAACCCTTGGATTATGCTTAGCTGTACTGTGGGGACTTTATACCATATTGGACATTTACACCTATACTAGACTCGTTACCCTGCTATTGTTCCTGTTTTACAGCCTTGACCCAAAATAAAATATTGTTGGAGTATTTCTGTGTTGGTACTGAGTGATCTGAAGAATCCTGATGAATCTTACTGTGGCCAAAGAGATCCCTACCTTTTCTACATCACTCTATTTGACAAAGAGATCCCTACCTTTTCTACATCACTATTGACACTGTGAACACTGCTCTGAATATTTATACCAATTAAATAATAACTATGTGGCATGCAATTATGGTTGCAAGTTTATTTTCATACAAATGTTTTCTCACAGTATTAACCTGATATTCATATAGGGTCACTTGTATAGTTAACACCAGGAGAGAGATTATACAATTACATCATAGCTTTTACTGCCATAAAAAACACACATTATAAATGGGATGTTTGTTATTGTTTATTCCATTGTGTAACTATGACCCGTAACTCATCTTCTGCCTGATGTATTATGTGAGGGAAAGGAAAGGAAGACACATACATTAGCATGTAATACATTCTTCTAGACATTTGCCCTTTTATCCAGTTGTGAATCTCTTCAAAGAGCTGGAAGAATTTTAATATCCATAAAGATGAAACTTTGGCTGGAAATCAAAATGGATCAAACCAGAGATAATGGCTGAGAAGCACATGCATTAATCTCTATGCAATGACACATTGTGACGATCCGAAAATATGTACGAAGGCTGTTCGAAGAGATACTCTCACAATAATAATACTAATAAATGTGTTTTTATGTTCTCATCTCGGCACACAAAACATTTCATTTGCAACGAGTTATGGCCTGTAGATCTTAGAATCATACTTCTAGGTAATGTAATCAAAGTCTTTTGCCAGTCTGCATGTGCAAATAAAGAAGGTTTGGATCTGTGACATAGAGGAAGAGGGAGGGGCCAAACAAGAGAGACTTGTCGTATCCTGTAATAGCAGACACATGAGTGGTTCATTCAGATGAATTGGAAAACATTCTATTACTATTAATCTGCTCTCTGGGGCAAGCACAGGATTTTGAATGAGGGTTTAAACTTTGCCTTCCCTTGAAATATTCATATTCTATGTCTCTGCGTGTTTGCGTGGGTTTCCTCCGGGTGCTCCGGTTTTCTCCCACACTCCAAAGAAATACTAGTAGGTTAATTGGCTGCTAATAAATTGACCCTAGTCTGTCTGTCTGTCTGTGTGTGTGTTAGGGAATTTAGACTGTAAGCTCCAGTGGGGCAGGGACTGATGTGAGTGAGTTCTCTGTACAGCGCTGTGGAATCAGTGGTGCTATATAAATAAATGGTGATGATGATGATGATGATTTATAACATGAACCTTACTTTTTGTACATCCAATGGCCAGGTTCACTAAACATTCCTTTGCTACTATTGTGTATTCCTTTAGTCCAGTAGATAGCCAACTACTCTCGTATACACTGACTGCACTGCCACAATCATGATCCACAAACAGATTGGTAAGTGAATATGGGGAACAAGTGCTCTGGTTCTGCGTCCAGCAGCGGGCATGATGCCGAAACAAAAATATTGAGCTACTCCAGGCTGGCAAACAGCCACAAGAGTGCCCATGCAACACAAAAGCAAAAACCTTCTCCAGAACCATAGAAGGAAAGAGGTTTAGACGAGATATATGGTTAGGGACAGTCACAACAGCCAGCAGCTGACCCGCTTGACATTTCTACTTCTTTTTTTCATATCTCCACCTTCAATTGTCTCTCCAACTGACCCTCACCACCACTGACTGCGCGTAAATACCAGTTGCCTCCGGCTGCTTTGACATTAGTGGCAGATAATGCTTTTACCTAACAGCAGACAATTCTTATTCCGCCACCTTAACTATAAATTGTTCCCCCCATCTCTTAGATTGCAAGCTCATTTGCGCAGGACCATCTTAACCTTCTTCTTCATGTCATTGTATATTATGTATTTGCCCTCTTATAGTAATCTAAATAATAATTCTAGTGATCTAATTCCTAATATGATAGGGCTTCATAAAATGATCAGGTTCTTTAAAAGAAGTATCTTCATTTCGCTGACATAAAAAAGCAGATACAAATACAAAACATGATAATGGGATGATTCACGTTCCTCTCCCTTGAAAAAAAAAATGTATTTGTACAAAAAATAAAAATGGAAATGTTAGTTTAAGTTATTTGACCTTGTAGTCTTAGTGACGCGTTTCAGCAGATTTTATTCCCTTGATACATTTTTTTCTAAACACTACTGAGAAAAATAGAATTTTCATTTTCAATGCATAGTCATTTTAATTGACCAGAAAATTAAATATTAATGACTTAACAGTTTATTTCATTTTGAAGTATCATTTAAAAACTCTACATTCACAAACATTGAACATGCACAGTAGCAGAGATATATGGATTCAGTAGCCATTTCAGCCAGTGCTATGTTTGCTGATATCTGATCACTGAATAGGTTTGACATTTGTCATTAAGGGCCTGATTCATTAAGGAAAGTTAAGCAAAAGTAAGCAAGTAAGGCAAAACCATGTTGCATGGGAGAGAGGTAAATTTAAAATGTGGGAACAGATTTATATTTGGAGTTAGGGCATGTTCTAGAACAATTTTAAATTTCAGTGTACAAATAAGCTATCAAGTATTTGTGTGCTACATGAAGAAACAGACAATATTTTCCTTACGGGCTAAATAACAATATAATTTGCACCCCTTGCATTGCAACATGGCTTTGTCCAGAAAACTTGAGTAAGGAAACTTACTCAATTTTTTGCTTAACTTTCCTTAATGAATCAGGCCCTAATAAACTAAGGGGGTGACCTAAGTGGAATTTAACAGTCAATTCCATTTGCGTAACCAGCTGCCACTTTTCAGGAAGGGACTGGTGGCGGTTAGTTACAATCTATACTTGTTTACATCTACAGGTGACTTTGGAACAAGTGAAGATATGTGGAAGGGGACCATTAATCAGCTAATAGCAAACAGCCAAGGGTTTAATGGAAACATGTATATGGCGGGGTAAGGAGCAGATATTGGCTGAGGAAACTAGGAGGCACACCTAGGTTCATACTGGGGATACGTATAGAGGTAATTGGAGGAATGCATTGGTTTGTACTCTGCAAGAATTAGTGGCAGCATGTCGCCATTGACGAAGCTCTGGCCCAACTTAGGGCTACTGTGCTTCCGAGAGGAGGAAACTGGTTTCACCCTTCGTAATCTGAACATAGAAATGGAAGAAAGAGCTGCTCCAGCATACTGGTTCCCTCAGCATGAGATAGGCAGCCAATGCTAATGGAGCTCTGTCCTGCAGCCCTCGTTGGTTCAGTTCATCATTTGGAGCTTGTGGGGACACTTTGGGGAACATCTGCAGAGTACAGACTGGCTCCAGCAGGGAGGTGGTTTGGGAGGAATTCAGTCATCAGCCATAGCCTGTGCCACAAATGTATCTTCTCCATCAACCCCTGCAATTAACCTGTCGCAGTACCTAGTTCTGTTGTGCTAAAAAAGGGAACATTTTCTTTGTTATGAGACAACAGCTTTACTAAGTATTTCATGAACAAAATTAAGAGGTGCAGATGACAAGGTTGCTGATAAGGAGGAATCAAATATAAGGGTAAATATACACAGCAATGTATGCATACCAAATGTTGATTAATATATATTGGTCTGCATTAAGAATGAATTTGTTTTTTGGAAATTGATGCATGTTTTTTTTAGCGAAGGTGGAAGGAGCGGAGGGAAAGTAATGAAGGAGGAAGTCGGTAGCTGTACAGCTGTTATTGCCTTCATTAGTTGATGTTTCGCTTTACAGATTGGTGTGATTATTAACGGATGAGGGAAAGAATGCCCTCCTGACCATATGATCTCAAGCATTGGAAAGATCGCCTGAAATTATGCCAGGAAGAGATACCATCTATAGAAGAATTTCCAGATGTTTTCCGTAATACAAACATATATAAAGTTTTTTTTTAAATGTTATCTCTAATTGGTGCCAAATCTTTGGGATCAAGGATGTACCACATGGGCCTGATTCATTAAGGAAAGTGAGGCAACAAAATGAGTAAGTTTCCTCCTGGACAAAACCATGTTACAATGCAAGGGGTGCAAATTAGTTTTTTATTTTGCACATAAGGAAAATACTGGATGTTTTTTCATGTAGCACACAAATACTTGATAGCTTTATTTTTACACTGAAATTTAAAGTTGATCTAGGACATGCCCTACTCCAACTATAAATCTGTCCTCACATTTTAAATTTAGCTCCCCCTCCAATGCAACATGGTTTTGCCCAGGTGCAAAGTTACTCCTTCTTTTATTTACTTATCTTAATGAATCAGGCCCCAAGTCTTCATCCCACTTGTGAGAATAATTAAGAGTTAAATTGTGAGTTCCATATAATGGTAGAAACAACTGCTGGACAGAGAAAACAAGGATTGTATTCTGGCGAATGTGGGGATAAATCAGTGGGAACTATGTCAGAGAAGAATTTCATATTATATTGAATCCAGTTGGAGAAAGCTTTCAGGCGAAGGCCAGGAAAAAGTTTGGATTATTACACAATGGGGTCATTTTTGTCTGGTTATATATTAAGCTGTAAACACAAGAGAATCGGTCCTATAGAGAACTTAAAAATGCTAATATAGGTGGAAGCTTTGCTACTGTAGGTCTATTTTGAGGTGTTATCCATAAAAGCATGTAAGTGGAGAACAGATTTATGAGGTCTGCTTCTATTTCAACCCTGACTGTAGTCAATGGAGGAGAGTCACATAGTATACATTGTAAAATATCTAATATATATAAGCCTAGCGGCGTGTGTTAGTCTGTGTGTGGAAAAAAAAACAACAAGCTGCAGCGCCACATGCTGGGCGGAGTTATACACTGACCTACTAAATTCTTAGCATTATCTAATATATAAAAGTAAATTTACGAGTTGAGGGCTCAAACTCATTTTCTTGAGCTAATTTTACCTCATGAACACACATGTGTAGCGCCGTGTGTTAGTGTGTGTGTGTATGGAAAAAACTATTTTCTCAGAAAGGGCTCATCCAATTGACCTGAAATTTGGTATACTGACATTATTTGACGAAAAAATTAGAATAGTGAAGTCAGTTAACTTCCATCATCCCCCCTTCCCCCCGTGGGAGGAGTAGTAAAGGCTAAATTTACGAGTTGAGGGGTCAAACTCATTTTCGTGAGGTAATTTTACCTCATGAACACACATTAAAAAGAGCGCTTGCGTCGGGAAGTAACGCTCTTCCCCTAAAGAGGCCTGGGCTAGGCCCAAATGCATGACAAGAACCTTTTTCAGACCTTAAGTAGCTTGATTTGACTAGAATGCATGAGTATCATGCACGGGTTAACTTGTGTCTAATAATTTAGGAGGATCAAGAATGCCTACCCTAACTTCCCTCAGGAACTTATGCAGTATTTGCATATGGGCGTTGGGTTTTCACCCAACCATATACATTTGGATATTTGTTATTGCAATCTTCTTGATAGAAACTCATTTTGGGAGTGCTTGGAAGAAGTATACAAGAGTCTCATTGTGATGACTGTAATTCAGCCATCACGTAAATAGTTTATCCCAGTTAGATAGATTTTCTAGTTGTTCTTTATCAAGGAGGGGAAGTGTTCTGCATGTATTTTATCATAATTTCCATTCAGATTGGTACTCAAGTGCTTAATTTTGTGCGGCTGCCATAGAAATTTAAAGATATCTTGTTTGGTGGAATAATAAGCTCTAATACTTGAGATTCAACAGCATTTATTGTAAAATTCCGTATTTTAGTAAGGGGGGAATTTACTTCTTAGTGAAGTCCCGTTAGAGCCTCATGTGATGAGACTTCGCAGTTTGGGAAGTGAGTAGTAGACTGAACTGATAATGTTCCAGGAAAATACACAGGGAACAAGTTTCCTTGAATAAGAGCTGAGATAAACATCTCCCATTGTCTCTTGCCACACTACTCACACAATCAGGCATCACGTCCCATTTAGTTCTGCATACAGCGGACTACCATCTACGGGGACAGAAGGCAGCCCTGCCTGGTAATCAAATTTGGAAAGTGGATGAAGTGAAAGTGTTGGCTATCATCTCAGCTTAGGGATTGTAGTATAAGTATGTCTTGGAGTAAATTACCCCAAATTCCAAGATATATAAAGTTTCTGCAGAAAGGGTCAGGCTAGCGTTTTAAAGACGTTTTGTGCATCCAATGCCACCCCCAGAGCAGGTAGAGTCTGGTTGTTCGTGACATAGATTGTTCTCCTAGTGATATCTAAAGCTTGGTGTCTAGGTATAAAGCTTACCTGGTCAGGATGCACCAAGGAAGGAATTAATATATTTGCCATGATTTCTGCAAACAACTTTAATTTCACATTAAGCAGAGAGATGGTTCTATAGTTGTTGCAATCATTAAGGTCCCTGTCTTGTTATCTGCCTGGGTAGTAGTCCTATCAAAATTTTGCTCTTGTAAAATGGTATTAAATATCGATATAATAGGGGGCTGTAAAGCTGTTTGGCCCTTTATGCAGCAGATTTCTTAATTGTGAGATTTATTCAGCTGAAATATCTTTATTGAGGTATCTGTTCTGTTAATTGCCGGAGTTGACAGGTGTGTTAGAAGCTTTGAATCTTAGCTTGATGTTGCACAAAGACTGCTATTTCTGAAAGCAAATTGTATAAAGCAGCACAGTATTCCTGAAATTGATTAGCTATGGTTTTCAAATCGTACCATAGACATATCCTATGATACCTGCATTTCAGAATAAACATGTAAATGTGTTCACATGAAGACACCGTTAAAGTGCTAACAAGACACGTTTGAATGTATCATGATGTGGTGGTGGTACTGGTTATAAACAAATGAAGAGGGTACATAATCCCATAATGAGACGAAGGTAGGGCTGTCTTTCCCATTGGGCACACAGGGCAACTGCCCGGGGGCCCCACTTGCATAAGGGCCCCATAGCCAAAAAAATTACCTTTTTGCGGTCACACGGCGGTGATCCTGCTCCCTCCTTCTTCCCTGCTGCGCTCGTACTGAATGTCGGGCGTGGCGTCATAACGCCTGACATTTTCAGTGAGGAGCTCACCGGGAGGAGCCGCGACGGACAAGCAAGCAAGGAAGAAAGAACACAGAAAACAAAAAAGAAGAGAAGAAGGTGATAGAAAGCTAAGTGAAGGGGGACAAATAGGAGAATAATGGAGGGCACAGTGTCTGATGCAGGGCAGGGGCGAATGGAGGATTGTCGGGGGGGGGTTTCCCCCCCGACCCCCCAAAAAAAACACCCCCCGCGAGAGCTTCTCCGTTTCTTTAGCGCTGTCCTATACAGCAGCCGTGGCGCTGTCTAAGAAGCGTCCGCGGCGGTGCTGTATACACTACAGCACCGCCGCGGACGCTTCTTTGACAGAGCCGCGGCTGCTGTATAGGACAGTGCAGCTATAGCGGCCACTTAGTTAGTGCAGGGGGGGGGTTTCTGGAGACTCAGAAACCCCCCCTGCGTGCGCCACTGCAGGGGGAGACTAGAACCAGGATGAAGGGCGACAAGCACAAAAAAACATTTATGTGGATTAATCTCTGCAGTATAACATGTTTTTTTTAAATGTTTAAGCACTGACTTTTTAAGCAGGTAGCAATAAATATAAACTTATTTTTATCGAAAATTTACATTTTCATTCCTGTGAGTGGTTGTGCTGGTAGGGGCCCTAGTTCACTGCCTGGGGATGGCCCTGGACGAAGGAGACGAGAAGATGGAGAGACAGTGAATAAAGTAATAGTGCTGTTGTTTTATAGATATGCTGTGGTATGCTGGATATGTTATATCAAAGACAGAAAGAAAAGGAAGGATAAGGTGCGGAGGTGGTGGTTACTTAACCTTATTTGGTGGAGGTGGGTCTATATTCTGCTGAAAATACCCCTTTTACCTCAGTAGCTGTGTTGACAGTTTTCATGTTACTTGTTCACTGTATTGTAACGTTATACCACGTACAGTCTTGTTGTTTTGCTTCTTTACGGCACTGCATGTGACCTCATATGGCACCATATAAATAAAGGTTATTAATAATAATAATAATAATAATAATAATAATAATAACAGAGGATGTTGTGTTGGTTTTACCTTGCAATGATGGAGGTAAGGAAATTAAGGGATGTGATATTGGGGTAAAAAAGACCTATAAGTGAGTATGTCTGCAGTCTGTGTGGTTATTCTATATTTTACATCTGAAAATGGGTATTTGTGGGAAGTTCTGTTTGTTTAGTTTGTTTCAGATCCAGTTCAGTGCCTGGTGTGGATTATGGGGCGCTCTTATATATTGTGGGTGGCATGTTGGGCAATCTTCAGGTAGGAAGCAATTGGTCACATTGTTAGACATACAGTAGGGGGCATGAAATAGGATGAGTAGAATGCTGACCGAGCACCAGACTTGCTGGTAATTCATGCAGGGAAAAATGTATATGGGACTGGTGCCTATGAGGGTGTTTAATAAATGGAGAAGCATCTGTTAAGGCTATGGTTGGAGTATCCCAACAGTAAAGGGGTATAATCAGATGTAGTGCCAAGGAGATGCTGACAGCACTTCAACTCTGTTAAAAGTCTAAATAAAATTCACAGACTTACGGCAAAATATGTGGCTCACAATGGGAATCTAGGAATCAGGCACATTCAGTATATGTCCCTTAATAAATCACGCCCATCGTGATCAGGGATTGAGAATTGAGTGGAGAAAGACGTTGCTGTTTGGCAGGTTGAGCCCACAGCAAATCAACTTGCTGTGGGGTCCCAGAGGGTCTTGGTTTACGTGTGTTACCCCTTCATTGATAAAGGATTCCAGTTGTATGGAAAAGGTACCCCCGAGGGCAAGGTCCTAAGGGGATGATAATGTTTGATGTGTCTGGTCGCTCGAGCAGACAAATGCTCATAAATATGTGGTGCTAACTGCCAGGGCCGCCATCAGGGGGGTACGGGGGGTACTGTTCTACCGGGCCCGGGCTCACCATGGGGCCCGGTACAACAGCTCAGCACAGACTTACCTGGGGCCCGCCGCTGCTCTCCGCTATTTTGTCTTCAGCCTGGCTGTCACCGTGACGGCCAGGCACCAGGATCCGATTGCAGGGGTGGAGGATTCATTCCCTCTGCGATCATGTGCTCTGCCTGTGACAGATCAGATGATCGCAGGGGGAATGATTCCTCCACCTCTGCGATCGGATGCTGGTGCCTGGCTGTCACGGTGACAGCTAGGCTGAAGACAGAATAGCGGAGACCAGCGGCGGGCCCCAGGTAAGTATGTGTTGCTCATGGGGGGGGGCACTCATGGGGGGGGGCCCGGGTTGCACGGGGGCCGGTACTGGGCCCGATTTTTTCTGAAGATGGCCCTGCTAACTGCTCTCTCCATGTATCTAACCAATAAATACTATGTCCAATATGAATCCTACCAAAGGGTTAGTTTCAGTTCTTGATGTCATTGTGTAAGTGATGGAGGCGAGTGGAATAGATGCTGATTAGTCAGGAGGCCCTGGAACAAGGAAAGATTAGTTGAGCATGGCTGAACTAGGAATAAGTGTTTAATGGAAAGAGGTATATGGCAGACTAAGGAGAAGAGATTTTCTATGGTTATTTATGGACGGCTTAGGTTCACAGTGGGACTGTCTATAGAGGGAAAGGGAAAATATTTTCTTGGATGGTTGCAGATGGATATGACACCATCTTCCACCCCCTCGCTCGTATGGACAAGACAGGCTTGGGCCTATAATGTTTGCCACTGCATAATATGGGGGGATGTTTGGTTATGTAGCTTACCCCCTCGTGGGTAAGGGGAGCCCAAAGATATAGAAAAGGTTCCCTAAGGGCATGTTCCCAAGGTGTGTTTGGTGTTGCTGTCTTCATTAGAGCTGGGACAGTTAATGGTGGTGGTTAAAGATAGACCTCTGGCGCCTCCACATTTTTGGGGCTGTTAGTGGTTTGAAAGTTATTATTATTATTATTATACATTTTTATTTATAAGGCGCCACAAGGTGTCCCTAGCGCCGTACAGGGACAGACGAATTACAATACAATGGGAGACAGCACAGTACAGTAAACAGTAAGCACAGTAACTCAGTAAGCTCAATGCACAGCTAGAGAGGGCGGGGAAGGGGGAGGGAGGATCCACAAATGACGGGGCCCAAGAAGGAGGGCGCGGAAGACAGGGAGACCCCCAGAGGGGGGAGGAGAGAGCGAGAGTGGACGTGGGATGGAGGACCCTCGAGGAGGAGGGCTAAGTAGCTGGAGAGCAGAGTTAGAAGTGGTGGAAACAGGAGGAGAGATGGCCCTGCTCAGAGGAGCGTACAATCTAAGGGGAGCGGTGGACAGACAGAGAGACGCAGGGGAGAGAGGGAGAGTACGGGGACGGAGGCAGAAGATAAGGTAATAAGTTAAGTGGAAGACTGAAAGGCTTTAAGAAAAAGGTAGGTTTTTAGGGCCAAATCAACTTGATTTAAGATAGGAAATATTAAGTTACAAATGGGGTTACGTAAAGTTGTTAGATATGCTTATATATAGATAGTTAAATATTTGAAGATATTCATACAGTATGTGAACTGCTTTCTTATTTATATACTCAAGAAATGTTGTCACCAATTTGCAGCCATGCAAATGTCAGTGTCAGTTCTTGAAGGCTTCACAGGTATGTCATTTTTATAGTATTGGAGGAGAGTAGAATTGCTTCTATACCATTATGTAAACTGCAAACAAATATAACTTGATTTCGAATAATGATCGTTTGAGATGGATTATTGTTGCAGAAAACATAGAAAAACATAATGTGGCCTTTAGGGAATATACAAGTCTGGAGTGTGTCTCATAAAAGGAGAAATAGTCTAGAACCAACTTCTTCTCCTCTACAATACACCTGTGGCCATTCCATATATTCACACAACACAATGTTCTGCTTTCATCCTCTGCTAAGATCGACCTTCCACAAACACGTTTCATCAGATGGGATCAAGTTAACCCTTGTTGATTACTAGACCACTAAAACTAAAATATAGATATTACAAGCATTATGCTCTTGAGGATCATTGTGGACTACAATAAATGCAGTTTTGTTATGGTTATTTCATACACTAACCTGCTTACTTTATTGCACATGCTATAAAGGTATAAACCTTCATCCCACATTTTCATGGAATGTTTCAGTAGACATTTTACACCATATTTTTATGTTTGGTGACTAAAGTGATCATGTCTGCAACAGCTTAATTCCACATTTGGACCCGGGGCAGACTGTCCTATTGGAGAATAGGGCAGGCCTGGGTGGACCATTGCTGAGCCCCAGGAATTTCACACTGAAACAGATTTATTTCCAGGACTGAAGTGCACTGGAGCTACAGCACCTGACACATAGGAAGCTTTGCAGGGACGGGCTGGGCAGGTGCCCCCCGGGCCGCTCAGTCTGACCGCTGTTTGGGCCCCCGTGGATGCAATATTACCTGAATATTACCGGCGGCCGCATCACAAGACACGCAATGCGGCCGCGTCAGCACATAGGCGGCTGCATCACATGACACGCGAAGCTTTGTCACTTTCTTATTAAAGTACATCACAGTAATCATGTCATGCTGCAAGTGGGTGTGTTTGTTTACTGAGTACAAAGGGCCTGAGAATATGAATTAGGAAAGCATAATAACTATTCCTTATTTTTGACAGAAGTAATTTCTACTGAACATTATTTTATGCTAAGAGATGCTAGGAGAATGTCCAGGTATTATTACAATAATAGATTATATGATTTTTCAGACTTTAGTTGTCTTACAGCCAAACCTTAAGATATTTCAAATTATTGCCCTCATACATACAGACACTAAGGGGGAATTCAATTCCCCCCGTAGTAGAGCAGCGTTAAACCTAATACCGCTATTAAGGTAAATTTAACCCGTCTTTCTGCTTGCAGCTCCAAAAAAGCTGGCGTTGAATCTACCGTAATACCGATATTTAAGCTCACTATTAACGTAATAATGGTAATAGTGCACAGGCCGCGTAACGTTTTACAGTAACGTGGTCAATTGAATTCCCCCCTAAGGGGTAAATTTATCAAGCTGTGGGTTTGAAAAAGATTGCCTATAGCAACCAATCAAATTCTAGTTATTATTTATTTAGTGCATTCTACAAAATGACAGCTAGAATCTGATTGGTTGCTACAGGCAATATGTACACTTTTTCACACCCGCAGTTTAGTAAATATACCCACTAGGTCCTTCCATATTATTATTATTATTATTATTATTATTATCGTTTATTTGTAAGGCGCCACAAGGTTTCCGCAGCGCCGTACATGGTACAAACAGTAGACTATACAGGGTAAGACAGTACAGAACAATAAACACAAAGTACCAGTACTTCAGAAACTCCAGGCAGGCATGATACAGTAGAGACGGAGTGGAAGAACAGGTGTGGAGACGGGAGGGAAGATGGGCCCTGCTCATATGAGCTTACATCCTAAGGGAGGGTAAACAAAATCAGGTACATAAGGGAGCCAGTGAAGCAATGGGGAGAGAGAGAGGGGGCAGGGGAGAACCAGAAGAGGTGAGAGGTTAAGTGGATGGTTGGTAGGCCTTAAGGAACAGGTGAGTTTTAAGAGCCCGCTTGAAGGAGCACAGATTGGGTGAGAGACGAATGGAGCGAGGGAGGTCGTTCCAGTGAAGGGGGCAGCACGGGAGAAGTCTTGGATTCTAGAGTGGGAAGAGGTGATCAGAGTGGAGGAGAGGCGGCGATCATTGGCTGAGCGCAGGGAGCGGGCGGGAGTGTGAATGGAGAGGAGGTTAGAGATATAAGGGGCAGTAGACTGAGAGAGAGCCTTGTAAGTGGTGGTGAGGAGTTTGAAAAGGATTATGTAGGGGAAGGGGAGCCAGTGTAAGGAAAGCCAGAGAGGGGAGGCAGAGGAGGAGCGGCGTGAGAGGAAGATGAGTCTCGCAGTCGCATTGAGTATAGAGCGGAGGGGGCAAGGCGGGAGCAGGGGAGGCCAGTAAGGAGGAGGTTGCAGTAGTTGAGACGGGAGATGATGAGAGCATGGATGATAGTTTTGGTGGCATCTTAAGAGAGGAAGGGACGGATGCGGGCAATGTTATGGAGTTGGAAGCGACAGGCTTGGGCAAGGGATTGAATGTGGAGGGCAAAAGAGAGAGAGGAGTCGAGAGTGACACCTAGGCAGCGGAGTTGGGTGACAGAGGAGATAGTGGAGTTGTTAACAACGATAGAGAGGTCATGGTGGGAAGGGAGCATGGGTGGGGGAAAGACAATGAGTTCGGTTTTGGAGATGTTAATTTTAAGAAAGCGAGAGGACATCCAGGATGAGATGGCTGAGAGGCAGTCAGTTACACGAGAAAGGAGGGAGGAGGAAAGATCAGGAGAAGAGATGTAGAGTTGAATATCATCAGCATATAGGTGATACTGAAGACCGAAAGAGGAGATGAGAGCCCATAATTAGAGGGATTCTCTATTGTATTCGTTTGCGCCAGACTGGACAGGATTTGTTTGGATGTCTTATGTTTTTCATCCTTAATAAAACCAGCTGAGGCTAATTGGACCAGAACTTTGAAATGTTGTGACTTTTTTGTGGCTGCTGTGTGAAAAGAGCACCTACTGCACCAGGCGACGGCGTTTGTACCCTGGTCTCCTGACTATATGTAGAACTCACGTCAAAGTCTTCCCTTTATGTCCACTTGGGCGTGAATTGGTCAACTTAACATATATTACAATATGTAAATTAACATTCCCTGTTTTAATATAGAAAAGTAGTTAGGACAGTATCAATAGTGTATTTGGTGAGTGCAGAGTACAGAGCCGTAACTAGGCAGGTGCGGGTGGTGCCGTCGCCCAGGGCGCAAGTCCAAGGGGACGCAGCTGCCCGATACCTGCCTCTGTGCCCAGGCAAACCACAGCTCTAATCTCAGCAGCTTCCCTCACAAGCAACAATTCATTCCCGGCATCAGCAGCAGTGGAACGCATGTGCATTCTGGGGTAAATGCATGGACCTCTATGGAACCCACAGACCACAAGTGCAAATACTAGTTAACCACTGTGTTTGACATGTGGTGCCACTGGTATTTAACCCAGTGCCATATATCTATATAGATATAAATATATATTCATGCATTTGGCTTATCATACATTTGCAAATATGTGTAACAGAATTTTTTTAGTAAAGTGCCAACCACACCCCCACATTAGGTTGGCCACACCCACTCGGCAAATGTCACTCACACTTAGATGGGGGGCGCCGGTGTCCTGTCTCGCCCAGGGCACTAAAATGTCTAGTTACGGCACTGGCAGAGTATCAGTGTTTTATATATGTACATGTGTGTCTGGGTCTCTTGGATTCCCCATCCTTATCCTAGTTGTGTTTCTAAGTACATAGAAGGCACTGGAAGAGCTGAACTTGGCCTAATGGCTGGGCATGGCTTCTTAGTACATGTCATTCTTAGTCTTTGGTTCTACTTCGATTGGCTAATATCTCTTAGTCCTTTGAAGTATGGTCTTCTAGTCTGTCCAGGCACATCTTTATAAGTGGGAACAGTCTCTCTAGCAATTAATTTTCCTCAACTCTTCTTGTAAAGGCATATCTGAGGACATAATTCCAAAATATTGGTCAACCTAACAAGTCCACTGCGTTTGGACACCATTTAGCTACTGCTCTCATCTGATTGGATAAAATCAATGGCTGGCACCCTATTTCCAATGCAAGAAGTCCTGCTGACTCTGTGCTCCTATAACTTGAAGTGACTTGTTTCCTCCACACAGGATATATACAAGTCGGCCAACTGTACTGTATATATTAATTTATGAATTGGGGCCAATCAGCTTACTGACACTAGATTAGGACTTGCTATTATGTCCATTCTCTCCAGCAAAACTTCACACACTTTGTCTGCCTCTCCCATGTATCCCAAGGGGGGGTCAGCAGTTCCAGTACCTGTTTTGGTGGGCTCCTCAGTGACTCTGCCCTGACTATCTAGTAAGTAGATTTTTGGTGGGATTGACAGCCAGGAATGTAGATACTTGCTTTGTACTTCTTTTACCTGCTTTTGCAGCCGCTTTCCCCATAAGGCTAGGTTGGTGCCTGGGTCTAGTATTAACTGATCCCTCTTATCATAGCCTTCATGTCCTGCACTTCATACATAGTTGATCTTGGGGTTCCTCCCCTCATGTTTTTCCCTCTACATGATTTGAGAAAAATGCCACTCATTTCCCTCACAAAATCATGGGCCTCGAAGTCTGCTCAGGTGGCTACTACTCCCAGAGATGTGTGGAGTCTAACGGAAAGAGAGGCTTTCACCATTTCACCAGATTCCCGCAAAGGAATAAGGGCTTAGCGTCTCTCTATCCGCAGGTTGCGGTCCTCTAGGGGGTGATGAGCGAGACTAGATGGAGGAACAGGAGATAATGGTTGCAGTAAGGATATATCAGAGTGCTGGAAGCGGGTCCAGCAGGTAAGTTTAAGTTCAGGATTGTAGTAGAGAGCAACAGTCTGCAGAATGCTGATGCAAAAGGGTCCTGATGAGCTGGATGGCCCTGGAGCAGGATCAGAGGTGATGCACAATGGTCCGCAGAGTAGCGACAGCGTCTTGACTGCAGAGGTGATACAGGTATACACAAGTGAGCAATAGGCTGCAGGGTGATGAAGCTCTGAGGTTGTGATGAGCTGGAAGAACTGGAGCAGGATCAGAGGAGATGCACAGCAATCTGCAGAGTAGCAGCAGCGTCTTGACTGCGGAGGTGATACAGGTATACACAAGTAAGCAATAGGCTGCAGGTTGATGAAGCGCTGAGGTCCTAAAGAGCTGAAAGCCCTGGACCCGGATTAGAGGAGATGTGCAACGATCTGCAGAGTAATTGTTGAATCCAGAGTACAACGAGGTGGAAGCAATAAACAGGAGCCAGAGAAGGAGACATCCTAATAGGTGAGGAGACCTGAAGATCTGGCAGCCATAGTAAGGAGATAGGTGCTTTAAATAGACAGAGCTGACAGGCAATTAGCCAATCAAGTGAATGTAGGAAGTTCTGAAAAGACCAGGGGGTAAATGTACATACCCCGGTTTTCTCAACTCGCGAGAGATCGGCATCTTCGCAGCTTAAATTTAAAGCGGCGCTGCCTTGTAAAGGGAATTTTTCCAGGGTATGATACATTTACCCCCAGGTGTGCGCAGGCTCAGTTCAGAGCAGCCATAATGAGGTGTTAGCTGGTGCGAGGTGTGACACTCCAATTTGGTCAGGACTGTTAGTTGAGATCCATTCAAACGAGGTCAACTCGCAGTGTATCTCTACTTCAGTCACCCAGAGTTTTAGGCTGAGCAGGACACAGTCAATAAAAACCGTTCAACGGTGACTGTTCTTCACTTTTTTTTATGTCACGTAGACACATTTTGGGATGACCCTCACTTTTCCAATAAACTTTTTAAGTAAAGTGGCATATAGTCACCCACTAATAAAGTCTTATTAGTAAAGATATTTTATAGGGAGTCTCCCTTTGTTACAGCACCTCCTTACAATGTCTGTTTAGATTTTTGGTTGGGTATCTCCCCTTATGAGGTACTTTTGGGGGAATAGACATCCTAAGAAGTTGCCTCCAGCTGGGTCAATGTTTCTGTTCTGATGTTTGAGCTAATAACTCTTGCAGTAAAGGTTTCTCACTACCTTGCTGTCATGCACAACCCTGTGCTGGGAGTCATTTAATAACTTCTTAGCCCTAGCTTGGTTGGATGGATGATGGCAGTGTGAGAGCCCGAACCTTGTAGTACCTTTGGGTCAACCACTTTGCTATAGCTCATTTTCTACCTCCTCAGGCTCCAGTAAGTCAAAGTTAGCAGAAAGGTGTCCCTACTTATACAGCTTTGATTGCAACATGTTGTCACACACTTACCTCTACTGAATTAAATGGGTTATCGGTCATCTTAGTTAAATAAATAAATTGCATCAAGTTTTTTTTAATACAGACTGTTGTTTACAATATTTCATCTGTCTCTTCTCAACTCTTGACAATGTGGTTTTATCACAGCACAGGTTTGTATCCCTGTCCAGGGGCAAATGCAGGATTTGTAGAGAGGGGTTTCCATGCCACACCACCAGTGGGCATGAACAGCATGCTTTGGGGCATGACTATAATTTTAGACAGTGCTTGGGTGCTTTCCAACTCTTCCTATCCCATCATATACACGGGCAATGCTGCGTGCGCTACTGTTAGGGGCACACAGCTCTCCCTTTTTGAGCAGAGCCGTGTGAAGCGAGACATACCTCCCAACTGTCCCTACAACCAGGACAAAGTCCTGATTGGGTGGGTCAGAACAGTCAGAACTCTCCTACCTGTTCTTGCTGCTTTCAATACTGGTCGGGGAGAGATGGCTGTCAACAGTGCAGACAGAAACGATCTGCACACAAGCTGTAAAGTAGCTGGTCCTGGGGCAGAGTCCAGCCACCTCAAGCATACAGTACCCCAGGCTGGGAGGGGGATTTCCAGGCACTAGTAAACCCCCCTCGGTTTGCCTATGCTGTCTCTTGAACAATCACTCTCGCATTTCAGACATAACACACCTCAGAACTCAACTCTTGAACAGTCGGCAGTGCAGGAACTTACACTGGACCCGATAGAACAGACACAAAGAAACTCATGGAACACTTGAGCTAAACTTTTAAACATTCCGATCCCACCACAGCTATCACTCTGCCTCTTAAGGCATCACGATTACTCAAGAGGCATTGAACAGATACACTGCAACTATTTTGTTATATTTTTTTCCATCCAGGTTATTTTTCATCTACAAAGTGACAAATCCTCACTCATTCTTACTCTGACTGTGTCTGTATCTCCAAAGCTTACTTTCTGCTCCCTCCTCATTCTTTTATTTCCACTACTGTTGTTATCAGAGGAAACAAACACAAAACTGTCATTGGAAAGGAATTATACCATCAAGACTTCAAGCGCCTCTTTCCCCATCTGCACAGCAATACGTCTTTGTACTGACACAATACCGAATCTCTTACTTTCCTTCCTTAAAACAAAAGTACATGTGAAGTGGGGGCTAAATGGGAAAATGTTTAAAAGGAAATCCAGAAATCACACAGTGTATTTAAGAAAAGACGCCAGCCCCCAAGAAGGAAGGAGGTAGCTCTCATCTATTCTATTTCTTTTTTTTAATAGTTCAGGTTTAAGATTTTTTTTCCTTGCAGCTGCTGTACAAATTGCTGTTTCCATGGTAATGTAATAGGGAATGGGAGTCACTGGCAGAAAATTGGTCTTTAATGGTAATATTCCTTCATTTGTATGGATGAAAAAATAACAAGGATTTGTTAATGATGTTGGAATGTATGGGAATAAATGGTGACAATTATTTTAATCAAGGTCATTGGGAAGGGATTTTTAAATAAAATTGTATTATTTTGGGTATTAGTATTAAAGGGGATGTTAACATAAGTATGTATTAAAAACATTGGTCATAAGCTAATCAAACGGTACATTTTAAATGTTAAACTACATGTTGCGATCGAATACTTATATAGTGTTCTGTGTATGGCGTGGACGATTAAGTCAATATCTATACTGTGTAGGAACCTCTATTCTCAAAATGTGCTTACTCCAGTAACTGCAAACACCAGAGACTTTTATAAGTATGCAATCTTCTTGTCTCCATAGTGATTGACAGCCCCAGTAGTTGTTTCCTGCACAAGTACTAGAGTCGCAAGCTAGGATGAAGTCTTGAAGGGGTGTGTCTGCAAAACCTCCATTTTGCTAATGATTGCTAGTTTGAGCTGAGTTGGAAAACTGTGTCAGCAGAGCACAAATATAATAGGCAGAGGATGCATTGGCTGATATACATTTATATAGTAAGTATTCAACATTATATAAAATGTGAAAATTGTTCAACTTTTGGCAGCATGGTGGCTTAGAGATTAGCACTTCTGCCTCACAGCACTGGGGTCATGAGTTCAATTCCGGACCATGGCCTTATCTGTTTGGAGTTTGCATGTTCTCCCCGTTTTTGCGTGGGTTTCCTCCGGGTGCTCCGGTTTCCTCCCACATTCCAAAAACATACTAGTAGGTTAATTGGCTGCTAACAAAAATTGACCCTAGTCTCTCTCTGTGTGGGTATGTTAGGGAATTTAGACTGTAAGCTCCAATGGGGCAGGGACTGGTGTAAATGAGTTCTCTGTACAGTGCTGCGGAATTAGTGGCGCTATATAAATAACTGATGATGATGATGAACTTTAACAGCAAGAGGTCTATTTAAAAAAAACTGTTGAGTGGGTCACAATTAAATTAGTGCACATATTTTGGGCCTGATTCATTAAGGAAAGTAAGGCAAAAAAATGAATAAGTTTTCTCCTGGACAACACCATGTAACACCATATTACAATGCAAGGGGTGCATTTTAGTTTATTATTTTGCACATAAGTTAAATACTGGCTGTTTTTTCTTGTAGCACACAAATACTTGATAGCTTTATTTGTACACTGATTTGTAAAGTTGATCTAGGACATGCCCTTTCCCAACTATAAATCTGTCCCCACATTTTTAAATTTGCCTCCTCCTCCAATGCACAATGCAACATGGTTTTGCCAAGGTTCAAGTTTTCTCAATTTTTTTGCATTACTTTCCTTATTGAATCAGGCCCTTTATGTTTTAAGAGGTACTTAGGAAATATATTCTTAGCAAGTTTATTATTATGTAGCAATTATTCTGCAATCAATGAGATTGAACAGATTTGGAGTATAGTGCTGCCGTTTTAACAGGTGATTACTTGCACCAGTATGCATGAAGTTGTGTACATAATGATATTAGATACCCGCACCACTTAATATCTGGATTTAACAAGCAATGGTAAATATGATGCATTTATTATTAAAGGGTGTCATTTATTAATGTGGCCCCACACCTCATCTATTTCTCCACTTGGCACATAGAGCAAGGCCGGTCCATGTCCATAGCAAAGGATGTGACTTTTTACTAGAGATGGGCGGGTCCGGTTCTCCGAGAACCGAACCCACCCGAACTTTGGGTATCCGAGTACCGAGCTGAGCAGCTCGGTACTCTCCCGCCCGTTCCGAATCCAATTCGAGGCCGAACATCATCGTGACGTCGTCGGATCTCGGGGCTCGGTTCTCTCGATACTTCAACTTTATAAATACATGCCTCCACAGCAATCCATCGCCATTTGACAGAGGGAGAGAGCAGGGTGTAGTCATAGGCTGATTAGAGCAGGGACAGAGAATACAATATTGTTCTTGCAATTGCTCTAACCAAAATCGCTAGTGCAGAGAGGAGGATAGAGGTTTATTATTTTTTCTTAATATTTGGCACTCCCCAGCGCTAATTGTGCATAAATATTTCTGGCTGTCAAAAGTCATATCTGTCAGCAGTATCTACTAAATAATTTTTAGCACTCCTCAGTGCTTTTGGGGTGTCCTCCCTAATTGTGCATTAATATTTCTGGCTGCCAAAAGTCATATCTGTCAGCAGTATCTACCAAATAATTTTTAGCACTCCTCAGTGCTTTTGTGGTGTCCTCCCTAATTGTGCATTAATATTTCTGGCTGTCAAAAGTCATATCTGTCAGCAGTATCTACTAAATAATTTTTAGCACTCCTCAGTGCTTTTGGGGTGTCCTCCCTAATTGTGCATTAATATTTCTGGCTGTCAAAAGTCATATCTGTCAGCAGTATCTACCAAATAATTTTTAGCACTCCTCAGTGCTTTTGTGGTGTCCTCCCTAATTGTGCATTAATATTTCTGGCTGTCAAAAGTCATAACTGTCAGCAGTATCTACTAAATAATATTTAGCACTCCTCAGTGCTTTTGGGGTGTCCTCCCTAATTGTGCATTAATATTTCTGGCTGTCAAAAGTCATAACTGTCAGCAGTATCTACTAAATAATTTTTAGCACTCCTCAGTGCTTTTGGGGTGTCCTCCCTAATTGTGCATTAATATTTCTGGCTGTCAAAAGTCATAACTGTCAGCAGTATCTACTAAATAATATTTAGCACTCCTAAGTGCTTTTGGGGTGTCCTCCCTAATTGTGCATTAATATTTCTGGCTGTCAAAAGTCATAACTGTCAGCAGTATCTACTAAATAATTTTTAGCACTCCCCAGTGGTTTGCGCTCAGAATGGATTCAAAGCAGTCCACATATGAGCTGAATGAGCAACCAGGTTCTGTCACCAGTCCTGATGTTAGTGTTCCCAGTACGTCATCTGGCCAAGGCGATGTCAAACAACAGAGTGTTTCCAAATTAGTGCAAAAAACAAAACCCCCAAAAAAAATTACTGTATTGAAGAGAAAAAGAAGTGTAACTGAGCAAAAGTTAAGTGACAATAAAAAAAAAATTGCAAGCATGCCATTCTACACACGCAGTGGCAAAGAGAGAATGAGGCCTTCCCCTTTGGCTATTAGTGGCAGATCCCAAAAAGTTACCCAGCCTACAATTGGTGCACAACTACTTTTACGCGTCAAAGCCGAGCTGCAAGATAACAGTGAGGCATTACAGGAGAATATTTGCTCTGATTCACAAATGACAACAATCCCTGTGGAGAGTCCATCCAACAGTGGGATGTCTAATCGTGAGCATTCTGCTGATGTGTGCCTTAATAGCCCGAGTGTAGCCGGTGATACCCAAATTGAGGATGCCACTTTGGAATTAGAAGTGGATGAGGGGGAGATTTGTGTAGGCGATGAGGGCGCTAATGATGATGATAATGATTATGATGCAGACAGATACCAAATTGCCTTTCTCAATTTCTATTTATATTCTAGATTATATAACGGCTGAATTTATTAGTATTTTATACAAGTGGAGGGGGCCTAGAGAGACAGAAACCAAACTGGCTTTTTCCATGTCAATTAATATTGTACAGTCTATAACGGCTGAATAGGTTTCTATTTTACTCCTAGTGGAGAGAGGATCTGATGCAGACAGATACCAAACTGCCTTTGTCCATTTCAATTTATATTGTACAGTATATAACGGCTGAATTTATTAGTATTTTATACAAGTGGAGGGGGGCCTAGAGAGACAGAAACCAAACTGGCTTTCTCCATGTCAATTAATATTGTACAGTCTATAATGGCTGAATTTTTTGGTATTTTATACAAGTGGAGGGGGGCCTTGAGAGACAGAAACCAAACTGGCTTTTTCCATTTCTTTACATATTTAACTATAAGTGTAGGGTGTAATATACATCCAAAGACGATGGCTGCATTGCCAATATGCATAGATGGAGAGGAAGACAATCTGTTTTCTGTGTAGAATAAATCAAGGCCTACCAACAAAGAATTAAACTGTTTTTTTGGATGATTTATTACCTCAACAATTAGATTACTTGTCTCTAAAACAGTTGGAGCACTAAATTGGGTTAATTTAGGCCCAAAAACATGGATTTTCCCAAAAAATAGC
Source organism: Mixophyes fleayi (assembly GCF_038048845.1). NCBI lineage: Eukaryota > Metazoa > Chordata > Amphibia > Anura > Limnodynastidae > Mixophyes > Mixophyes fleayi. The sequence goes on along the minus strand of NC_134405.1, from coordinate 315,473,301 downwards.
AAAACAAAACCAAACAAAACCAAAACCAAAACCAAAACACGCAATGGCGGTTTTGCAAAACCAAAACCAAAACCAAAACACGAAGGTAATCCAGTCCCAAAACCGAATCCAAAACCAAAACACGGGGGTCAGTGACCATCTCTACTTTTTACATGGTACCGCTATATAACCCGAATCTATAAAGTTAGTTAATTGTTCCAGTTTACGCTAGTGTGTATTATCTAGAAGTATTGTTATCGTGATCCTTTCAATTCTTTTCGAATGTCTCTATTCAATGCCAGTGTTGAATGTCATTGTTCAGTTCCTCCATTGATACTGTATCATTATGTGTCATTCCATTTCATTGTTACAAGATCTCAACCACCATATCCTTATCACTTATTGAATATTTTACACTATCTTCTATTTATCAAGTTATGGGCCTTTATATTACACTGCTTTCAATAAACATGCCAACTGCCTTATCCCTTTTCCTGGTGTGGGTGTGTGAGTGATTACCAGTCATTTATAGAGAGCCGGGCTGGGATTTCCCTAGTAGACCATGATCCAAGATCTGCATCTAAGATCTTTATCGGCGAAGCGTAATCACGACTCGGGTGGAGGCCTCCGTCTGAGAAATTGAGAAAGATTAATCACCCCTCTAGCTGCGCTAAGGTGCTTGGCTTCACAGAAGCTACATTTAAATGCATTTGAACTTCCGAGTTACACATGTATACATCTACAAAGACTGGCCAGGCGATATAATAATGAGTCCTTACGAGTGTGGTCAGTATCGCAAGGTTAGCCGAGTGTTGCTCAGGTGCACTGGTGATAATTTTTTGTTTTATAGGGGCATACTTAAGAAACAATGAAAAATAGCTTTCAATCCTCATCGCATTGATATGGATTCAAATGTTTTTCATATTCATCAAAAAACCCACACAGGAACAGCAGTTCCGATAAACTGCTGTTCTTGTGAAGTGCAAAACTTACTTACCGCTGCCTCTTCACTTCCAAAGACGTTTGCGATCCACTGCGGTCCTCTTCTCACTCTAGTGCGCATGCGCCTACAGAAAAACTTGGGCATGCGAACAAACATCCCTGCAATTCGCTGTTACAGAGAGCATGGTGTGTGACAGGGAGGGATCATGTGATCCCTTCACAGTGTTGAAAACTATCAAAAACAGTAATGTACGGCAGCCTGAGCTGGCGTACATTACCATAGGTGTAAGTTGTTGAACTGCGGTACATAGCAGTCCCCATAAACATCTATGGGGATTGCTATGTATTTTGAAAAAAAAAATGCTAAGCAGCAGATATCTATGATATATATATGATATCTGCTGCGATGCAGTGTTGATAGATTAGGAAAATACTTAAATATGCGTCCGTTCCCCGAAAACAGCTGTTTTCGTGGAATTTACATGTAAATTAAGTATAATAAATAGGCTCCACAGTGGCAATAACTAATCTCCACTATGGGGCTCTCAAATTTGGAGCTACAAGTCCCAGTTTGCAGTTCAAGTACCATCTAGTTCCACAATGAACAGATAGCTATTGTACATCATACTTGCCGATAATTTAAAGTTGGCGTCCGGGAACTGCCTGGGGGAGGTTGAATTTTGGGGGCGGGGCTATGCAAAAAAATCACACCATTTTGGTCCTGCCCCCATGGGGGCATCCTATTCAGGGGCGGGCTGGGCCGCTCACTCTGAACCCTGTTCGGGCTGCCCCCCCCCCGCGTGAATGCACGTTTTCTTAAATATTTACCTGTGGCCAAATCACAAAACACGTGATGCGGCCGCGTCATCGTGTGTCATGTGATGCGGACGCCTGTGCGCCCCCCTGGCTGAGATTCGCCAGCCCCCGCTTGATCCTTTTACAGCGGGGACGGGGCCAAATGCCACGATTCCCTGAGACTCGCGGCATTTTGGATCTTATTCTGCCACTTCACTTGGAAGTGGGCAGATGCGGGAGGCTGCCATACTCTCCCGGGAGTCTGGGAGACCTACCCGGAATCCGAGAGTCTCCCGGACATTTCGGGAGAGTTGGCAAGTATGTTGTACATATAGCACAAACAGACTGTAATCTCCAGCTGTTGCACAAAACACTATTGGCATTTCCTACGCATCTCTGAGTGAATTAATTAGTAGCATCGCTACGCTTTTCACTACGCTACAGGCTGTGCAGCTTCAGCAATCGTCATGTTCCCGCCACTCTTAACCATCTCCATCAGAGTTTGGATGCACTCATACAAACCCCTGCCTAATCCATTGCTGAGTTCTGTCTGCTTCAATTTTGAAAAAGGGTTATAAGTGAATATATTGGGACTTATTAAATTCAAATGGTACAATGTGTTCAAAAATACCATAACCCAATCAGATTTTGCCATTTATCTTGCGCTTTAGGAAATGAAAGCAAATATAGCTTGGCTGCTAAGCGGTACACCACATTTGTACATATTGCACCATTTTGCTACATAATCCTGAATAAATACATCCATTACCATATAATTTAGTATACTCTGTGTCATTAAACTTGTGCTGTGTATAGACATGGCAGAGACCACACACTGTACATGACTCCAGGGCAATTTATATAGCTACCGACGCAGGTGACACTTTAGCTTCCAGGATTTAATCATTTATTCGCATGACGAACATTGCAGCAGTCCGCATCCTTCACAACTGCAACACTCACTGTATTTTCCTAAGGGAACATAAGGGTTAATGGCGTGACTTTACACAGCTGTGCCACTCGGCTAGAAACCAGGATGAAAAGCTATACAAAATGTTCCCTTTAATATTCATGTCAGAATGAAGAAGCTGATTATTATTCTGTAGAACAAAGGGAATTTAGACAGCTCCGTTAGAGCTACAAAGAACACGAACGGAAGCAAATTTGCCCGTGTCAGCAATCGTAGGAGGCCAGGAAACGACTGCATCGGATGTGGGGAATGAGTGACGCTTCCACTTAGAGGGGGCAGGGAGCACACATGGCACAGGCATGCTACTGTTGCTAATCTATGGGTGTTTGCTTGAGCAATTTCAGGAAAATTACTTTGGTCAATGAGACGTGATCCTGGATTTTGGAGAGATATTATTGATCCGGTGTAGCAGATTGGTTATGTCATACATACAGCGGAGGCTGGGAACCTGTCTCCAATCATTTTATGCAGGACACAAAATCAAATTGAATGTCTGGCTTGTGTCATATCTCTTGCTGGGAACCTCTCTACTATAATGTTTGCCAGCCTGTAGATGGCTGAGTTAAAGGGACATTAGCCTAAAAAATATTCTGTGCAAAATCGTACCTATCACAGGGAAATGTTTAGACTACAAACAGTTTTATGTGTATCTGTGCAAGCTATGAGCAAACTTTGTCTGATCTTTGCTATATCTTCCGGCCTGACCTTGCCCAGTGACATCATACTCCAACCTAATGATGTCATACATATCTGTTGTCACTAGTCCAACTTGTCACAAGCTATTGTATTGTGAGAGGAGACCAACAAATTGACAGAAGGGCACTGGGAGGAGAAAAAAGATCTATGGGGAAAAGAAAGAAAATAATTAATGAATACTAAATGAAAACTGCTGCATGCAGACATAGTAGTACCATCATAAAGAAAAAGTCCTATAAAGAGAATATTTTTAGAAATTCCTCAAATATTGTTTACATTAGACAAATACAAAAGGAAAATAAAAAAAGGTAATAGCTAGAGTCCTTTGTGTACGAGTAGCCCATTCAGGCGCACGCACAGGGAGGTTTCCAGTTGCCCGGAAACACCTCTCCCCTGTCTAGCCAGGACTGGTGTCAGGCTGGACCCCCTCCTTGGTACAATACACAGAGCTGGATATCTGATCCGTTCCGCTCTCCCTCTGTGGTATGAGTACTGCCCCCCTCTTTCACAGGGCGAGCAACAGGCAGCAACCGAACTTGAGAGATGAGCAGGTTCAGGTAGAGAAAAATACAAGAACAGATAGGAGAGTGCAGCACTATCTGCTAACTGTCCTGATTCTGGTGGGACAGTCCTGAGTTTATGTAACCAGCCCTGACTGCAACAGTAGTTGGGAAGTATGTCCTGCTTCACACTGTACTGCTCGTTAAGGGAAAGCAAGATACACTACAGTTAGACACACGCAGCTCTCCCTTAATAAGCAGTACAGTGTCAAGCAGGACATCCATCCCCACTATCCTTGACTGAGCGGGATAGTCACATCAAATTGGGACTGCCCCACCAGAATCAGGACATTTGGCTGCCATTGTCCGTGTATTTCAAGGGGATGGGAGGAGTTGGAGAGCAGCCTGGCACTGTTTCAAATGATAGCCATGCTCCTTGCATACACTATTAGTGTAGAATGGAAACCCCCTCTATAATTCCTGTGTTTCCCCCTGCAAGTGTTACTTTTAGAGTTTGGAAGTCAAGGTATGTCTGTATATTTGGCTTAGAGGTGTTACTGTATCTCATGACCATTATGAGACCCCTGAGGCCTAATGCTCAGGAGGAAATCTTCTTTTGGTGATTTTTGCAGTGACGAGTCTATAGAAGCTAGTGGACTGGAGCAATATATAAAATTGTATAACCTGATGGATCACATGGTGCACTATTTCTGGAAGTTATGACCAAAGGTGGACATTCCCTATAAGATGTACATTGTGTTTGCTATGTAATGGACATACTTAGCATGATCAATTAATAAATATGAAGTGTTATATTTACAATTATTAACGTTCATTTTAAGTTGTAGGGTGCTTTAGTCATTGTAGACAATACATTGTACAGTCGTGATGGGAAAGGGTTATTGTAGGTATCAGTAATCCTCCGAAGGAAAGAAATCCCACAACTGCTCTTGTACCACTTTCTACCAGCAGGTGGTGAAGCATATTACTTTTAGTAGAGATGGACAAAATGTTCTAAACTGTTCGGTATAATGTTTGCCTTCATGTGCAAATGACCACATAGTTTTTATCTGTGGAATTTATCATGCCTAGTGGTTAACACTTCTGCCTCACAGCACTGGGGTCATGAGTTCAATTCCCCACAAGGCCTTATCTGTGTGGAGTTTGTATGTTCTCCCCGTGTTTGCGTGGGTTTCCTCCGGATCCTCCAGTTTCCTCCCACACTCCAAAAACATACTGGTAGGTTAATTGGCTGCTATCAAAAATTGACCCTAGTCTCTCCCTCTCTGTCTGTCTGTGTGTGAGTGTGTGTCTATATTATGGAATTTAGACTGTAAGCTCCAATGGGGCAGGGACTGATGTGAATGAGTTCTTTGTACAGCCCTGCAGAATTAGTGGCGCTATATAAATAAATGATGATGATGATAAAGATGAAGTGTTCTCAGTCCTTTCCAAACCACACTACACAGAAGAATGAATGATTGAAGCGAAGGCCATAGACAATGGGGTATATTTACTAAATGGTGGGTTTGAATACGTGGAGATGTTGCCTATACCAGCCAATCAGATTATGGCTGTCATTTTGTAGAATGTACTAAATAAATGATAACTAGATTGGTTGCTATAGGCAACATCTCCACTTTATCAAACCCGCAGATTAGTAAATATACCCCAATGACTTTCACAAAATGCAAATCTACAATTACAGAATAGAATGGCAGTCCACAGGGTGCTGGAGCAAAATTGGAATTTAAAGATTGCGTCTTTGTAACTTTGCACCTTTCCAAAATGATCTGTTCTACTACATTAAACTCAATTTACCCAAAATTTCACCGCAGCTTCTCATGTCTACATGTAGTTTAGGGAATCATTTACATGTACACTTGTCAGCATTTGTGATTGCTATTTTTACAGCATGTTTGTGTTTATTTCATTCATATCAAATCTGTACATTAAACTGTAATGTGGCAGTTGTTGTGTATGCCTTATTTGAGCCTCTTATGCAGAGCTGCCATCCAATTGTGGGTTTCCCCTACATTCTGGTGATTATAATACAGAGCCCATACTGGCAGCAGACAACCACTCTGTGATTAGTGTATAGCAGATTTCCAATCTCTGATGGCTAATCTATAGCAGATCCACATGTCTCTGGCAACTAATGTATTGTAGACATCCATACTGTTTTTGCTTGTGTATGTCAGGCCTCCAATATCTGGTGGCCAGTGTTTAACATACTTCTTATCTTTGATGAGTAGTATATAGGAGGCCTCCAATCTCTGGTGGCCAGAACTCCAATCTCTGCTTGCTAGATCTCCATTCTTTAGCTGCTAGTCTATAGCAGGCCTCTAATCTCTGGTGGCTAGTGTACAGCAGACATCCAATCTCTGGTGACAAGTGTATAGAAGATCTCTAATCCCTGGTGACTGGTGTACAGCAGACCTCCAATCTCTGGTGACTGGTTTTTAGAAGACCTCTAATCCCTGGTGACAAGTGTATAGACGACCTCTAAACCCTGGTGACTGGTGTATAGAAGACCTCTAATTCCTGGTGACTGGTGTACAGCAGACCTCCAATCTCTGGTGACTGGTTTTTAGAAGACCTCTAATCCCTGGTGACTGGTATATAGAAGACCTCTAATCCCTGGTGACAAGTGTATAGAAAACCTCTAATCCCTGGTGACTGCTGTATAGAAGACCTCTAATCCCTGGTGACTGGTGTATAGAAGACCTGTAATCCCTGGTGACTGGTGTATAGAAGACCTCTAATTCCTGGTGACTGGTGTACAGTAGACCTCCAATCTCTGGTGACTGGTATATAGAAGACCTCTAATCCCTGGTGACAAGTGTATAGAAGACCTCTAATCCCTGGTGACTGGTGTATAGTAGACCTGTAATCCCTTGTGACTGGTGTATAGAAGACCTCTAATCCCTGGTGACTGCTGTATAGAAGACCTGGTGACTGGTGTATAGAAGATCTCCAATCTCTGGTGACTAGTGTATAGAAGACCTCTAATCCCTGGTGGCTAGTGTATAGAAATTCTTCAATCTTAGTGGCCAGTGTACAACAGACATCAAATCCCCTTGCCCATCATGATGTATCCATTATCCACTGCCCTGCTCTGCCTCTTGCTTGTTACTAGATGGAAGAGCCACCAGAAGCTGCCAGTTTCACCTAGCTCACAGTTCCCAGAGCTGATTTGTTCATCGTGTGAAAAAAGAAAACTGTGGATATGAATGCTAACTAATATTATGAACAAATCAGAGGGCTGGAAACTGTGAGTTAGATGAAACTACTACCCCCTAGCTATAAGCAAGTGGCAGAGCTACAGATCCGCCGTTTATACTGTAGCACCAGAGTCCCACTGAATGGCACACTACCGAGTTCCATACGTGGCTCCCAGAATGCTGTATTTTATTTATTATATTTTATATGATACATGTTATATGGATAGGCTGCTGGGATGTAGAAGCTTTGCAGAAGATGCTCAAACCGGCAGCATATCATTTCTCAAACCAGTTCATTGAATCGTATAAAAGTGTGAAAATTCCCATGAATTTCTCATATTACTGATTGATTAAAAAGAAATCAAGCTAAAGTTAAACAGGTTCAACCATGATCAAGCCAGTCCGCCTATGTTTGATCCAACAATGTGTTTAAGGTTATAGTGAAATATTTTTTAAAGGTGAACTTCAAACACAAAAGGGAAAATTCAGGAGGAACCAAGCCGTCACTAGGGCGGTGTTAAGACCTTCCAAATGTGATGGTTTCGACGGGAAAGTCCCCAATTGAGGGCTCTGTTCAGCCGTTCTGACCAAAGGCAACTTTGTGCCATGGGTCAGAAAGTTAGGAGCTATGTCCTGTTTGTCAGTAAGTGGGTTCCGCGCACACCTATCATTGGTGCGTGTGCCAATTACCGGATGATTTGAGAGGGGGAAGAGGCAGCTAAATGCTTCAGAACCACAAGCCACACCCCAGGGTGTGGCCACACCCTCATTGGGATATGACCATGTGCCACCATAATGTGGCCCCACACACTCCATCACACTCATCCCCGTTTCGAAGAGTTGCAAAGTTGGGAGCTATGGTTAATTCTACGCTATTCAGTACATAGTCTTAAATTCTGGAAGGCCCTAGATCATGCTGAAAATCTCACATTAATATGCTCCATCTGTATCTTTATTGCTACCCTTATAAAAAGAAACACTTCAACATCAAAACACATGGGTACTGGGCAGAAATAATGATTATAATAGCCTTGCATTTAAACAATAATGAAACTCAGTATTATTATTAGTAATTCTGAGGACTCCTGACTAAGGGCAGGTGTAATTAATGTAATCTGTCTCAATGTATGTAACATAACACCTCTGGTGTGCACTTTTATCATTAAAATGATAATGAAGTGTCCAGCTGAGAGAAATTAGCTTTGATTAAGAAAACCTGTACTCAGCACTATATAGTTTGAAGAGAGATTGTTACAGATGCATTGTATTGAGTGCAAAAAATATATATACATAAAACTGTCTGTACTTTTTATAGTATTAAATTTAATGTAACGTATTGTGACAATGACACTGGAATAATGTTTGCAGACAGGTATATTAGTCCCAGGTATCTAATTTACATGTTTTAAATCTACAGGGAGAGTGTTTATATTTGAGAAATGCTTCCCAGAGAGATGTTTCACTTTAGGAAAAAGCTAGTAAGGGACCCTAGGGTGTAAATGGAGAGTGAAGGGTGGGCTCCATTTACAATGCCCATTTCTGGTCTAAAAAAATGGCTCTTAAGCAGTGGATTTTAAAAGGCTCTTAAGCAGTGGATTCAGTTCTCAATAACCGGAGAAAGGGACTGCAGAGTCTCTGTGAGAGGAAGCCTCATCTTTCCTGTGAGAAAACCGTGCTGGAACTTCTTATGTTTTGTTTTAGTTTGCTAGTCAGGATTGACTTATATTTTGTTAGTGCCGTACAGGTAAGGTGTTATTTTGCAGTTTTTTTTATTTTCATGCTTAATAAAACTGGCTGAGGCCAGTTGTACCTAAAGCCTTGAACTTGTGTGATTTTTCGGTTGCTACTCCATACCATCTAACTCAGGCGATGACACCTGTTCCCCTACCCCAGTCACAGTATTTATAAAAAATATTTATATTGCCATGTGTGGGTTGAAACCTATTGGTGCTAATTATTGAATGCAGGAAGCTTCCCTATTCTGTTTATTTGTGTAACAGTCATATCCATACTTGCCAACTTTTCATGTAACTTTCCCACTCTTCCTCTTCATGGAGATGCCAGAGAGGAGGTTAAGTACCTCGTTCCCTGTTGCGATTTGTGGCATTGTTTTACGTGGGCAGGGCTTAATGACACAATTTGCATAATTATACCCTGCCTTCTCGTAGGATCCATGAACGTGCCTACTCTTTCAGAAGTCCAGGAAAACGCCGCAAAATTTGTGAGACTCCTGGACATTGTGTTATGGAGGCATGTAAATCTAAGTAGCCATGCTCAGTTTTGTGTGCCAGTGTAACATCTTATGGGACCAGAAACGGTTGTAAGTTCCACTACTGTGTCGCCCGATGTGTACCCTTTACCGGCCTGAATAAAGACATAGGTAATACAGCATACCATACGGAGAACTGTTTTATTGAATAGTTGTCACCATTTACATTACTCACTCAGGAGATGACTTAAATCTGAAAAATGTTCAGGGGCTGTATGGCAAGTTTCTTCCCAGGGGCAAACACGTGCAAGTGGCCGAGGCTTTTCTACCAGAGTGCCGCAACTGTGAAATTGGTGGAACACAAAACATGCAGACGGACGTGATTTGTCTTATGTAGGTGTAGTTTATATAGCCAATGAAATATATGGAAAATATTATTCAACTTATTAAAAGGGCGATAATCAAATATACCTACCTGTCACATTTGACAAAAGAGAGGCTATTTTACTGCCCTCTATATAATACAGAGTTTAGAGTGTTCTCTATACAATACACAGAGCATTCAATTGACATCTATAAAATACTTAGAGCATTCTAGTGCCCAATATACAATACAGGGAGCATTCCAGTGACCAATTTATAAAGCAGAGGTCATTCTAGTGACCTCTATAAAATACAGAGAGCATTCGAGTGAATTCTATTTAATTCAGACAGCATTAGAGTGACCTCTATACAATGCAGAGAGTATTCTAGTAACATCTGTACAGAGAGTATTCTCTTGACCAAAATACAGTACAGCAAACTTTCTAGTGACTGATTTACAAAACACAGCATTGTACAGAGAGCATTCTATTATCATCTGTACAAAGCAGAATGCATTCTAGTTACTATACACAGAACATTCTATTGACTGATTTTTAAAACACAGAGCATTCACTCTTTATTGCAATCCTCATAACATGCCATTTTCATCTAAAATTCAGGTATAAAGTGCTTCAGAATAAAGACACATTCTGCATTGTATGGACACATCATAGCTGATCGCCATCTTTACCAGTTAATTTCTTACACCAGGGGCGGAGGACACGCAACAGACATGTCTCCTGATAGGCGTTACTTGAACACACCTTTATTGTAATTTGGCTACGCCTGTATGCCACTTGCCTCCCCAAATCTGCCTCTATAAGTGTAAGGAGTTGCAATTGTAGAATGTGGCTGACTCCGTAATATGTGCAGCATGCACAGTAATAAAATTCATATTTAACGCTATGCAAATAGGCTTGCAAAACACCAATGATTTAAGTATAGTTTAGAAAGAACCAAATGGCCTGTGACATACCTTAATCCTGCTAATGAAACTTACCTGGTAGAACACATATATAGTGGAGCAGCTGGCGCCGATACTGTTATGTGGCTGATGTGTGAGTTGATCAAATCTCACCATTTACAGATGCTAAATTGGGACAAATTAAGCCTTGACAGTTGGGATGTATGGCATAGTGCTGTCTGGATCCAGTCCACATACACAGGATTATATTTTATATACAAGTAATAATTTATAGACAACACTACCGTCATCCATATAATTAATATGGATGACCTCAGAAAGAGAAAACATAGATTATGGCAGAAAGCAAACCCCAGATGTCTGGTGGCTGTATAATGCATGCCATCCCCCCTCTAATCTATGTAGATGATAAATATCAGACCCCACACCATTGCTGACATTATTACTAGTGGTCGAAATGGGCTGGTATAGGGAGGTATGCCATACCAGCACTTCTCCGCAATGCTTGTCTAACTCTCTGCTTGGTAATCAATTGACACAAATAAATTTCTCTCCAATGAAAAAGCCTCAGTGGATGAGCTATTTGCATAGACCTCAGTGTTTTTTGGTCTCCAGAAAAATGTCTGTCACCTGATATAACTTGGCTAGTAATAAAGACACACTGTTAGATAAAAGTTAATTCACCTGAATTTTGATGTTGTAGGGATAGGTATATTTAGGAACTTCTCAGCATCCAGCTCATGAGACAGGCAGGTTTAGTCATACAGTAAACATTTTAGTACATTGATGATAGAGTCAGATTTCAGGATGCAATTGGGAGTAGTAATCTGGCCTGGATAGCAGTCTATGCTTTATGATATGATCAATGTATTGAAGTGAACTGCACAGAGGAACTGCTCTAGTTTTGCATACTGGATGTAATTCTCAGCGCCTGTGCTTACTAGATGTTATCAAATTCCCTAAAGCACCAGTGTCCATGTTGCCCCTAAGCAATTGAAGTATATTTTCCATACCATCACTTCCAAATTTCCACTTTTACCCTTGGCCACATACTTACAAAACCCCCTTAAGAGCAGCGTTAACAGCGTTGCCTATCTCACTGACGTCATCAAGTCCCGCCGGCGTCTTCCTTCATCGTGATTGGCTGAAGTCGCTTCACAGTACAGTCGTGATGGATCCTTGTCGGGAAGCAGCCGTCCAGACTGAAGATGTCAGTGTAAGTGTTGTCGGTGTAGTCAGCATCGATATGCTAACTACCACCGAGTATATACACCTCCCTACCATCCTATTGTTATGTTTGTATTGTCGCTACCAAGTATTGTCCAATGCGATTAATGTTTTTCCAGCGCACAAAGAGACTTAATAGCAAAGATAGCAGAATTACAGCAAATCATGATGATGCGTAAGAAGGTATAACATAATACAAGAAAGTATAACTGAATACATTACACAAGCGACAGTTGGCACCAACTCAAGCCTCCATCGGAACGCTCTGGGGACCAAAGCCAGAGATCAACAATTTATACACTGTACGGTCGTAAAAGTGATGTCATCACAGAGATATACAGTTACAGTTGTACGGTCTTCATTAATAGGTCAAAGGTTCTTGAATTCTCAGGTACTCGATGTGGCATTGGTTAATTCCTCTGTTCATTGTTCTTTAAACTTCCAGGTGTCCTTTCCTCAGGCTCCCACCTCTAGACTTGTGTTAACTGGTTTTTATGACCCCTGTGTAACGATTATTTGGTGTATGAAATAGTGATGTCATTTATAACTAGCGTTCGCAGTGTGTGATCGCTTAGCCGCTGATACCGGATTTCTTCTGGTGAAACGAGGAATAATATAAGACCAAACACCTGACATTTCTCAAGACCTGAACCATTAACACCTGTAATGTAAATTTATCTTTGTATAAATAACCTAAAAGTTTTACTAATAAACTGATGTGAGTTGGAACTTTATTAAATGTGTACTATTTACAAATGTACGTGTGTGTGTTGTTTTCCCTCCATTTGCGTGATTTCACGTGGCGTACTTATCGTAATGGTGCTGTAAATCAATGTTAATTAATTTAGCTGACTTCATCCAATTATTTGACTTCCATGCTATTGTAATAGCTTCCCGCACTCTGATTGGTGGATGGTTCCAGCCATCACCAATCAGACCTCCCACCTCTCTGATTGGTGAATGGCCAACAACATCTGCCAATCAGTGTGCTAGCAGCCATCTACTGATTATGACAGAAGTGTGCCATACCCAGTAACTGTGTGATCGCACACTGCATGGAGTGGCTGACTGGTGAGAAGTAGGCAGAGGATGCTACCTGGCTGCTGTGACTGTGTTTTATAGAAGTGGCCAAGGAGCATCCCTTGTCTGCCTCTCAGCCACCAAAGGTTTATGATTGTACTAGCATGGGGGGCAGATGCCACAGTTTCCCCCAAATCAGTCTTCCACTGAGGATGACTGCTTCTAGGTAACGGTAGCATTGGGAAAAGTGGAACAGAAGGATGTTGTCTTTCACAAACTGTTAGCTTTAGTAAAATACATCTCTCCTAAGATCTAGATTACAGGTCTTTGTCACTTTCTCCCTTCTTAATACTGGACCAAGACACCAAAATGTTAAGAAAAAGTAGGACCAACATTTCCGTAGTTCAGGCGGCCAATCTATGTAACCTAATATCATATATAGGCATAAATATGGTATTATTTATTATTATTGCTTTCTTTTATTTATGAAGTTCCAACATATTATGCAGCGCTGTAGACACAAACAAATTAACCACAATGGCTTGAAACAGAAGTAAAAGATGGCAAATGAGCTTACAATATTAGCGGTGTGGGAGCAACTGATTTGCATGGTAGTCAAATAATATTGTACCTGTTGGTGGGGAAACAGTGTGTGGCCTCTGTAAGACAGAAGCATTATCAGCTACCAATATGATAGCAGCCAATTGATAGGGAATGTACTAAGATACCTCCAGAATCAGACATAGAAAGACAGGTAGTTAACAACTTATAACCAGATAATAAGGTCCCATCTGGCCACTTGTGTATGCTAACACATCTCCCGGTCAAATGAACATTCTAACAGTATTTCTCTTGTTAGACAAAGCATCCACTATGTAGATTAGGAAGAACTTGAACTATATAAAAAGGGAACTGAAAACATGAAATGACTGTGTCTGCCAAATAAATGTCAAATTTTTCAAGTGCCGATGGAAGGAGCTGAGCGGAACTTTGTCGTTTGACAAGTGAATATAGGCTGGGTGCACTCGTACTCCCCATGTTATGCCGACATGCAAAAACCACATTTTATTTAGTGGGAGCAGATATTTCAATAAGATTTATGGTGTGGAAGGAGCACACTTATGGAGATATTCCCTGCTTTGCTCAGGGCCATCTCCATAGGCTCGCTTGTGCATTTCTATCAATATAATCTTACAATATGAGCATTAAAATGCACAAAAGCAATACATGTAATAAAGACATTCCTGATTAGAGATGGGGGGAATCAATTCATACAAATCTGAAATTCAGCAGACTTTCAGAGGTTTCTTGCTGGCAAAATAATTTAAAATCAATCCTTGAGAACTGGGCAAATCCTTCCGCATTTTCGCAATAGTTGGTATCAATGATAGTCTATCGCTGAAGCATGGCTGATCTACCAGTATTACCTCTCAGTGCAGATCCTGGCTCCAGAGGACCATCACTGTTTAAAATACAATAAAATAATAAATTAAACAAGTTTCCCATACACAGTGCACTTAATATTTTAAAAACTTTTTTGACTAATAAATAAACACGCTGACACCAGATTAACTTTGCCGGAAGGTGACAGTTTATTAATTATAAATTGTATCATGAACGGTGGTGGCGAGAGCAGGGCAGCCAACCAAACTGTTTGCAAAGCCAAGAAGGTGGAAGGTCAGACCATTTCACCTCCGATCCCAGGATGTAATGCTTAGCGATTGGCCAGTGCTAAATTCTGGCAACTGAGTGGCTACACACCCTCTGGACTCCACAGTGACGTGCCCTCACAAAGCAGGTCAAGGGGTCCATCACACAAAAGGATCAAGAGTCTGGTTGCTTCGAAGGGGACAGTGACCTGTGGCCAATCCACGGAAGCAACGTATGTTTACTAGTCGCTGACTGCGATGCTCTCCTACCCATTGAGCCACTTCTGACCAGGGGAGAAGAGGGTTAGTGCAAGCATGAAAAATCATGACATTAGCAGGGTGGGAGGGAGGTAATTGGTGCAGGGAACAAGAGACCCAGCATTCCCTTTGCTAACAATATATAGAGAAGCCTGGACACTCCCTGTGGATATTATTGGTTGGGTAATGCAGGAGACTTAACCCTGAATGGGTAAGTGCATGACAGACACACACACATGATTTTAAGTGCATTTGGCTTATGGCCTCTCGTCAGAGGCGGGCCGGCCTGGGGGGCAGGGGGGCAGCTGGGTTAGACGCCTATTAGGGCCGGGGGTAGGCCGGCCGGCCACCCCCCAAATGCAAAAAACAGTTTCTCCCCCTGCGGCCGCATCCGATGTAATCAGATACGGTCGGGTCAGCGCACAGGCGGGCGCATCACATGACAGGGGATGCAGCCGCGTCATCAATGACGCGGCCGCATCCCCTGTAATATGATGCGGCTGCCTGTGTGCCCCCCGGCCATCCCTCTCCCAGCCCGTGCCTGCCTCTCGTCATACTATTAGTAATTATGAAGATTATTAACAAGGGTCCGCTTTGCTTTTCTTAATTACCTCTGTTGTGTGTAGGTTGCACTGTAACATACATTAATATCTTTCCCTATTCTATCTGTTATGTAGAGAGTTAAGCATTCTCTTGGTATAATTAATTGGAGCAATATACATTTTTACTGTCATATTTTACATTTTGTGTTACCCAGATGATTAGATAACGTGTACTTTTAGCTGTCATTGTTATGTGAGACAATGCACATTGTGTAATCTGAATGTTTGGTGATTGATGTAAAGTATATTAAAAAAAACTGTTTCTATTATTTTTAGTGCTGCTCAATTTCTACAGTACATGGTGATTTATGAACTTTCATGATGGCTGCACATTAGAGTTTGCAGATAGTCATTAGGAACAGGTAGGCTCATTTACCAAAGTGCAAAAGTGTAAAGCCATAGAGCACATGCTCGTTTGTGATGTAACGTACCTACTTTTGTGCGAATACATTTGGTTATATGGTTAAGAATTCGGGTGTCTGGGGCATGATTTAGGCATAGGCGTTGGTGAATCGTTCATTGATAATTCAGATCACGTACTTTTACACCAATATGCAAAAACAAAATTTAGGGGTCTATTTATTATTCCCAGTTGTACCAATCATTATGTATCGCTGCAAATCACAGTGATACATAGCGCAGTAACATTGTAACTACAAAGTAATTTTACTGTTCATCGGCTGCCGGCGAATGCTGGAAATATAAAATAAAATAAATATATAGAGAATGTCCGCCTATGCGCCTATCCTAAATTACACCATCTAAGTGCAAAGGAAATAGGAAATATGTTCTTGTATGCCAGTATATAAACAATCATCATTGCCTAAGACAACAAGCTCAAGCCCTGCGCCCCCCCTCTTCCTTTTTTATTAGCATTTGACCTTGAACTCCATGACTGACCTGGTTCAGCCAATCATCTTCATGTTTTAAGCTATAAGAATTTTAAGGCTTACTAAGAGATATTGAGCAATTCACCAGGTTGATATCTATTTTGGATTAACAGGTCGGCAAAGGTTTTGCACTCAAATTCTCCTGTCGTTCATTCTTTTCAAAAAGTCTTTCAATGTGGCTTGTCATTTATAAGATGTGTCTGTTGTTTGTTTTTAGGAGATCATACAAAGCTATGCCCCCCAGTTTTGGACCGGGTGAGGATAGGCAGATTATTAGAATGCACATGGCAGCACTACTTTTCAGGAGAGGAGTGTGCTGATATTTTGAAAGGTAGTGATTTGTCCACCCAAGTGATTATGCAAGTGAGGGCAGGGCTGCATGGGACGAAGGCTTGGTCATAATGTGAGAAAGCCGATGAAGGCAAGCAGGAATTATTTTAGATAAAATTCTCAACAGGCTTATTCCTGTGTCTAGCCTCCAAAGTTCTATGTACAAGCCTTTAAACTGTGTATCACTGTCTTCATCATCACCATTTATTTATATAGTGCCACTAATTCCGTAGCGCTGTACAGAGAACTCATTCACATCAGTCCCTGCCCCATTGGAGCTTAATGTCTAAATTTCCTAACACACACACACACACACACACACACAGACTAGGGTCAATTTTGATAGCAGCCAATTAACCTACTAGTATGGGTTTTTTCTTGGAGTGTGGGAGGAAACCGGAGCACCAGGAGGAAACCCACGCAAACACAGGGATAACATACAAACTCCACACAGTTAAGGCCATGGTCGGGAATTGAACTCATGACCCCAGCGCTGTGAGGCAGAAGTGCTAACCACTTAGCCACCATGCTGCCCACTATGGGACTTGTCCAATAACATGGCACAATGACCCAAAATGCCAGCCAAGGCAAGAGTCCATATAGTGTAGTACTATTTAAATTACTTGAATAAAAACAAAGAGTTCACTCTTAATCAGGGGCTGGCTGGCAAATTTTAGCTTGGGGGGTGAGACTCGGCTCAGCAGCCTATTAGGAACCTTTTAAAGGGAAAAAAATGCGGTAACCCAGTGCCCCAACCCAATGTAGATCACTAAGAGACCAGCCTGGGTGGCAGATGCCCCCACCATGCCCCCCAGCCGGGTCAATCCCTGCTCTTAAGCATCCCTCTTTAGCTACTTGAAATATTTGGAGGTACAATATGGTGCATAGAGATGAAACAACTTTCCATGTTTGATTTGGGAATTAATTTGAGCCATTGGTCTGACTGTTCTTATTTTTTTGCCTAATCATTTTCTAAAATAATACTTTTGGTTTGAGCCATCAAAATACTCAAATCATGTTCTTATATATGTTATACAGTATAGTGGTGCTCACCATACATTGCATATGTTCCCCATGTCTGACAGAAGAGGATCTTCAGGAAGATCCAAATCTTTCAGAATAGTGATGAGTCAGTAAGATGTAATCTGATGACCACGTTAAGCAATTTTCCCACGTTTCCATAAGCAAATTGTATCAAGACACCAACACACAGCAGTTAAGAGCCACACAAAAACAACAATGATAAATTAAAGAATCTTTATTACTCGTGAATATCAAAATGTTTTCAAAATCAGAATACATGGACCTTTTGCTTGACTAAAAATCTGTAGGGTTCTACAACAATGTGAATACCTTCAAGCATGCATTATCTTCTCCTCTTCTAGCTCCTTTTAAAAGGCAACTATGAGGGAACTGTACAGCAGTCGAAGGATAAAGCGGAAAATCAGGGTAGGCTGAGAGCTGATCATGTGAGGTTCAAATTCAACCTGGGATGCTCTCTTCAGTCAGGGAAGCCCTGCTGCCGAGTCGAAGGATACATCAGGATAGTTATTCTTTCATCTCTTTTTTAAATTTTCTCTACACAGCCAAATCTCAGACTCAAGAATCTCAGAATCAAGACTATCTCACTGTCTGTAAGGCACTGGCCTTTCCTCCCAGATCCACTGATATACCAGAGCAAAAATAAGCTCCTTCGGTAAACACACAATTTTGTATTCAAACTGATGAGCATTAATGTAAAAATGGGCTCAAAGACAAATGGGTAACATCAAAAATGGCTTTTGGGAGATTTTTTGCACTACACCATTTGGTTCATAATGACCCCGGGGGTAAATGTATCAAGCTGCGATTTTCCGGCGGATTTGAAAAGTGGAGATGTTGGCTAGAGTAACCAATCAGATTCTAGTTATTATTCATTTAGTCCATTTTACAACATGACAGCTATAATCTGACAGGTTGCTATAGGCAACATCTCTACTTTTCAAACCCTACCGGAAAGTCGCATCTTGATACATTTACTCCCATATGTTTATCAGTTCTATGTTCTTTAATGATGTGCATTGTGAAATGTCCGCAAGGAACAGACGTTTCGTTTCGCAGGCTTCTCTTGATGGAGCTTAGTAACTGCAAACGACTGTATCAATAAATAAATATAAAATAATAAACTTTATTTATTTGCAGCATGTTTTACAAACAGGAACATAGAATCCATGGACCCTTCTACTGAATAAACATTTTACAAATTACTATGACAATCCTACAGACAAGTCAGGTACCTTTTCACTGCCGCTAGCTCTATAATTGTGTTAATAAATATTAAAAATCTGCAACTGTGCACATCAAAAAGAGTGGTGACAGGAGATTCTACACATTTTTTTTTAGGATAAGTAACTTATTTTCAAGGCTAATGCTCCCCTTTGATATATATATATGTACATATATAAAATGCATGTTATGATTGAATCAAATGAAAAACCATTTCTCTACATCAAAAAATCTACAGAAAGTTATATCAACAGGATGGAAGACTTTATAGGGATATTGCAGACGCCCTCAACTATCTGTGAATCTCTCTAGAAGCGGAAGGATTGTAATAGCTTCAGTGTGTTTTCATTAATTCACATTCTCTGATTTATACTATTTAATGAATTTATTTATTTGCTTCTTTCAGGTGGAAATAAAGCACCTATTAATGTTATTGATGTGTTTTTAAATAAATCGTCTTGTCTACAGGAGAACCCAGACAGTCTGAACTAAGTGAGATTGCTAGGACTTTCAAGCTTTTTCAAACAAATGTTCTGGAAATTGGATAAAGATTTAAACCCACTCAAATACTTTGTGGTCATATGGGTCTGAGTCATTAAGGAAAGTAACGCAAAAAAAGGAGTATATTTTCTTCTGGACAAACCATGTTGCAATGCAAGGGGTGCAAATTAGTTTATTATTTTGCACATAAGTTAAATACTGGTTGTTTTTTCATGTAGCACACAAATACTTGATAGCTTTTTTTTTTACACTGACATTCAAAGTTTATCTAGGACATGCCCTACCCCAACTATAAATCTGTCCCCACATTTTAAATTTACCCCCCCCCCCTCCAATGCAACATGGTTTTGCCCAGGTGCAAAGTTACTCCTTTTTTATGCTTTTCTTTCCTTAATGACTCAGGCCCATATGTGTGACATGCACAGCAGTGTAAGTAAATGTGTGCAACGTAGGGGCTTCATAATCCTTACGCAATTACACATTCACCAGTTGGATTGGGTACAGCATATCGATGCTGACTACCCCGACAACACTTATCCCGACATCTTCACAATGAGCATCTCCTTCCCAACGCACTAACAATGACGACTGTTGTCAGATGCGACTTTAACCAATCGCGATGTAGGAAGAAGCCGGCAGCACTTAATGACGTCACTGAGAAACGCGACGGTATTATTGTTGCATTTCTTTTTCTTTCTAGCTTCCATCTGTGCCTTTCAGCCATGTCTTCCTATAAGAATCCAGAGTTGTTTAATGTATTTGCCACAGAAAACAACACAAAGTTGCTCTGTGGATATATTTGTATGCAAAGCAGAGATGTGTCATATGCTGTAGAAATAAAAACAACTCTGGTGGTTCATATAAAAAGACTGAAAAGCACAGAATGAAAGTAGAAAAGCCAATGTATGTAGTAAAAGATTAAGGAAGACTTTTGCAAGCCATTTCTTTTTTCTTGTAGTAAAATGAACTGAGCTCATACTAAACACAACTATGTGATGATTATGATTTATAATATAAAAGATAAGTGATATTGGGAATCAATTCACTGGAAGATAACTTGAATCTGAAATATTTTATATTTAAAGGAAATGAGTAATATGTATGACTCAAATTACAATCTCCTACTCTTAAATGGATACAAAATGATGAGCTATTAAGAACATCAATATTGTAGCAAAACAAGAGAGAAACAGTGATAATCAGTAACTTGGTCCCAGGTCATCTTAATGAATGAAGATAATCTCAATCTAAACAATTTGAACCGTGCTTTAATGTAATCAATGAGAGAACAACAATAACAATATAGTATCGTTCCATAGCATGCAATACCATATGTAATACTAATGTGTGTCCTATGTAACTCCTACTGCATAGACAATATACAGAAACAAATTTAGCCAGGTCATACCACTGCTACAGTTAATGGGTATGAACTATATATTACATAGGAATTTTGTTGCATATTGTATTGGACAACAATACACATAAAAGCAGTATATTGTATTAGTCAATGATATATGTATAAATTGGCAATTATTATAAATAAAACATATTAAATATATCCATATTTCAAATAGGGACCAAACAGCATAAATAAAATCTAGTACAGATGTTATATATCAAATTATTAAGGAAAAAGGAAGAAAAAAGGGAAAGAAAAATTCATCCCTTTAAAACAGTGAAAATGATGTTGTTCTGATACTTCAGAAATTCATCCCCATAGGATCAAATGAAGAGAAACATAGATCCCTTTGTTTCCAAAATATGTAGCAGAGTCACTGATCCTAGATGTTCATATCCGTGGACATAAGTACAGTGTATATCTTGTTATGTTCCTTGGAATGATTCTACAACAGAATTGTTCTATAGACAGCAAACAAAACAATGGGATATATTTACTAAACTGCGGGTTTGAAAAAGTGGAGATGTTGCCTATAGCAACCAATCAGATTCTAGCTTTCATTTATTTACTACATTCTATAAAATGACAGCTAGAATCTGATTGGTTGCTATAGGCAACACCTCCACTTTTTCAAACCTGCAGTTTAGTAAATATACCCCTATTATTTATGTTTGCTGTATTGAACCATATATAGGGATCCCGTGTAACAAAGTTCTGACAATGTGGTACTTGATTTCTGACAAATATTGGCCTAATGGTTGTAGATATCCTCCCCAGAGTTCCTCCCAGGTACAGGGGCTGGCATCTAGCTAGGACTAGGTTTTTTTTTCTATATTTTTTTACTACAATATTGTTGTTTTTAGTAGCTCATAATTTTGTATCCATTTGAGAATAGGAGGATGCCATTTGAGTCATACAAATTACTAATTTGCTTTAGATATAAAATATTTCAGATTCAAGTTATCTTCCAGTGAATTGATTCCCAATATCACTATTCATTTATATTATATATCATAATCATTACTTAACTGTGCTTAGTATGAGCACAGTTCATTTTACTATAATTCTATTTCAATCAAGGAGCGATACCTTGTGAATTTTTGCTGCTCTATTAAACAGATAAGTTTGAGCACGGTTTACCTCAATACCATTCATTTTTTCTTGTCTGAAGATGGACAATAACATTCAAATTGATCATGATTGGGAAATTCAAAGGGGAGGGGCATTGACAACATGTCTTTGACACATATAAGAGTCAACAGCTGAAGGGAAAGCTGCACTGGACAGTTGGAGCCTTCAGGACTCATCAGATTGAAGGCATGTTCTATCCCAAGTAAGTAAATCTCTGTATTTTATAATAACTTAGTGAACTCCACCAAAAACAAAGTTGTAAGTTTTGGGGGGAATTCTCCTTTAAATTGTACTATCTCTTCCATTATGTTCTGCAGTACTGCCCACCTAGAGAACATCTATTCTTCATGTTTAGCAGACTGGAGATGTCATTAGAAATGTCCTAAAAATGTTCGGTATTACATTGACAGCGTAATTGTTCTAAGATTTTACAGTTAGATGGAAAAACTAGCAGTGCAATTGTGTGATCCGTGTTTAGATTATAATTTATTAATAGAATGGTAATTATTCTTTGTCATTTGCATATTTCAATTTCTTTTTTTCTTCTGTTTTAGCACACAGGCCTTTACAAGTTACCGAGCAAGATGTATTTTCATCCAGGGTGAAACCAACTAGTAGATGACTGCAAAATCTTCAGGCAGTGGTGAATGGAACAGTATGGTTAGGGAGCAGGGGTAATCCGTTCAGGGGTGGAACAGTCACCGGTCTCCAAAACAAATTTTAGGGAGAGACTTGGAGGGGGGAACCCTTCACCTTCAGACCCCGAAGCAGCCACACCCCCTATTGTTACCCCCCCCCCCCCTCCCCAGGGGTCCTGGTGGTAAATACAATCTGTCACTTTTGAAAATGCAGTAAATATAGAAAAAGTAAATATAGATGGCAGGTTCTCTTCAGCAGAGCAATAGCTGTGAATGGGAAATCAGAAGCTGACCACTATCAATATGCAGTTTGCATGGTGCACCAAGTGTAGGCTGACATTGCACAGATCGACCAAGCAAAGTATCTGACTGTCACAGATCAGTGGCTTAATCAGATCATACAGTATTCCATGAATGATGAAAGTTTGCAGATGCAGAAGTCCATTGTAGGGGCTGGAGGGCTGGACTTGAAAGAGCAGATACCACTCACAGTGAGGGACACTTGGTCATTCAGAGATTGAATCAGCATACAGAATGGTATCCTGTATAAAGAACCAAGGGTCATTATACCTAAATATTTAATGCCAGAGACGCTCGCTCGTTTATATTCAAATCACATTGGGGGCGATGCATGTTACAGACAAGTGAAAGATACATTGTACTGGCCCAACGTGCAAAGTGAGATCAAAAACTTTAACAGCAACTGTTCAGCATGTAATGAATATGCAAATGTACAACAGAAAGAAACAATGATGTCACACGAGATACCAACATGTCCATGGCAGGTTCTCAGCATGGATTTATTTACATAAATTTCTTTTGATAGTTGACCACTACTCTGATTTTTGGGAAGTTGAACTACTCTCAGCCCTATCCTGAGAGACTACAGTCAAATGCTGTAAGGCACAATTTGCACGTTATGGCCAGCCTCACCAGGGGAATTCAGACTGCAGACCACAGTTTGCTTGTGAGCAGTTTAGGCAGCTTACCGCTGAATGGGACATCATCACAGCGCCATCCAAAATCAAATGGTAAGGCTGAATCGGCTGTAAAGATATTAACGAATCTATACAAAAAAGCTGACAGTGACAATACAGACATATGTAAGGCCATATTATATAGGAGGAACACACCAACAGTGGGGATGGGGAGTGTGATTCAAGGCGTACCACAGCAGAGGAAGCAGTTTTGGATTGGGATACCATTCATCAGCCAAGAAAGTGCCGGAACGTAACATTGGTAACCAATCCAGAAGAAGCCCTTTTCAGAAGATCGCTGGAGACTAGGTTCCTGTGTTTGGAGGGTTGTACCCCGCTCCTATATTGTTGATGTGGATTGTACTCTTTACAGACACAGTCATGTGGACCTGCGAATAGCAGTATGGTCAGATGGTCGATGCCAGACTACGGCAGACGTTCTACCCCTGTCCTGACAGAACAATGGTGCCACTGTAAGGTCAGGAAGCTAAAAGACCACAGGTCGTCTTATCAGACAGAGTGTTTCTAATGCACGCAATAAGAACTCACACTCAAACTGCTAGATAACGGTAGCCATGTTAGAAACAGGAACAGAATACAAAACACATCCTGGTCAAATGTAAAGCCTGGCAATGTTAACCAATAATATTGCACCACTGGGTGGGGCCAGACATAATGATAAATCTATACCAAACCTTTGCCTTTAACTACTGACATACATAAATTACAAAGATTACTTGGGTAATTAAAACTATGTAAGGTGCAGACTGGGTCCAAACAACCAATGGACATGTATAATATAAATATAGTAATATAAAGAGTACCTCGGCGCTAAAACAATAAAGTGTAATATAAACTGGTATTTAATAGTACACAATAAAGTGCAAGGTCTAGCCAGACCAATGCACAAAGATCAGCGTGGTTAACACAGTAAATCAGTTAGTGAGCAGAATCACAATATGCTTAATAGCGATTATTGGCTCAAGTGTCTATTGTATTAATGGCTGATGTGGACAGCCGAGTAGTCCTGGAGGATTTGCATGTCCTCCTATAAATGGAAATTCATTACTGTGTACAAATAGGTCCTGCAATAAATGCAAGTATAGTGTACAGTCCGTATATCCACAGTTGGTGATAGATAAATCAAAGTCCGTTTCAGCAAAACAGCTCAATTTGGCTGAATACACAGATGTGGAAAGACTTTGAACTTACATTTGCGGAGCGGCATTCAGCTCCCGATATCTCCTGTTGGTAAAGAATATTCTCTCCAATGTGTGGGTAAACGGAGGAAGTGCTGATCGGCTGAATTCCTTTTGTACGCGCATGCGCAGAGCATCGCTGGCGTCCCAGCTGTTTAATGTGGATGAACACTTTTGCCCGTGGGCTGCAGCGCTGCGAATCCACCAAATGCTCAGGGTAGTGATCGGAAGTGATTGCCCTTTTTAAAATATTAAAAATTATCTGACATATTAAACTTATCTGATCATTTTAACAGGACTATAACTCATCTAATGAGATGTAGTATATATGCCTACAGTATGTGTAATAGACTAGATCTATGTCTCCAATCACTTCTCTAAGCAGTGTTCCAGAGGCAGTGATCTAACTGAACTAACTTAGCTAAATTAACTAAATGAACTACTGAGTGAAATGAGTGAAATGAATGAAATGAACTACTGAGTGAAATGAACTACTGAGTGAAATGAACTACTGAGTGAAATGAACTACTGAGTGAAATGAGTGAAATGAACTACTGAGTGAAATGAGTGAAATGAACGAATCTTTTGAACTAATCTTTTGTGTGAACTAGATCAGAATGAACTAATCTTCAAAATGAACTAGATTTCCCATCACTATGGCAGACAGGATGGCAGTTTGCAAGAGTTTGCTAGAGGTGCAAGGTGGAATTGTTCTTGGGCCCTCCCACCCACCCTGATGTTGTTGAAATAGGACATTCGCACTTTAACAAACCAATCAGGAACAGTGAACGTAGTTTAATCTCTGGTACTAATATTTCTGGACTGCAGGAACAGTGAATGTAGTTTAATCTCTGGTACTAATATTTCTGGACTGCAGGAACAGTGAAAGTAGTTTAATCTCTGGTACTAATATTTCTGGACTGCAGGAACAGTGAACGTAGTTTAATCTCTGGTACTAATATTTCTGGACTGCAAGACTATCTCTGATCGAGATTGTGGAGGAAATTGACGAGGAGGGTGTTGCTGGTGTGGATACAACAGGACCAAGGGATTTAGGTGTCCCTGGACTGCTGACGGTCCTAGCCACAGGTCCTGAACTAAACACTGAATTATGAAGGTTCTTCAGGTGACGTATAAGGGAGGTTGTCCCTAGGTGGCGAAGATTCTTACCCCTGCTTATTTGAGCTTTACATAAGGTACATATGGCCATACATTTGTTGTCCGGATTGGGATAGAAATAACTCCAGACTGAAGAGGTGCATTTTTTGGTCTTCTGCCCAGGCATGACGATGGGCTTTTTCATCCCATGGACAACAACTGTTTCCCCCCCTGGTGCCTCATTAAAATAACCACATCAGCATCCTCCTCGTCAAGTTCCTCCTCAGCGCCAGCTACATCAATATCCTCCTCCCGGTGTACAACATTCACACCTTCAGTAGCCAAATCTGTAACTGGACTGTGGGTGATCCTTCCAGCATATGCAGAGGGCGTGCTGCAAATGGTGGAAGAAGCCACCTCTTCCCGTACAGTGATGGGAAGGTCAGGCTTCGCAACCACCAACACCCTTGGACTCGCCTTGGGGATTTGTGATGCCATCTCTTTAGAAGTCAGAGTTGTTTGCTGTGTTGTTGCTGACAGCTTAAGTCTCTTAAATTTTTTAGAGGGGGGGGTGAGGAGGGCTTAGATCCTTGGGTGAAGCTGAACCACTAGTCATAAACACGGGCCAGGGCCTAAGCCGTTCCTTGCCACTCCGTGTCGTAAATGGCATATTGGCAAGTTTACGTTTCTCCTCAGATGATTTCAATTTTCTTTTTTTTGATAATTTTAGTGAACTTTACATGCCCTCTACTAGGAGATTGGGCATCGCCCTTGGCAGACGACGTTGATGGAATTTCATCGTCTATGTCATGACTAGTGGCAGCAGCTTCAGCATTAGGAGGAAGTGGTTCTTGATCTTTCCCTACTTTATCCTCCAAATTTTGGTACTCCATTATATGCAGCACAAGAGAGCGTACCCCTAAACCATACACACTCGGCAAAGCCTTTACAAATTATCTGCGGCACAGGAGAGTACCACTGGACTGGAGTTATACAGCAGTACCTATTTTTTGGTACAGCAGCAACAGTGAACGTAGTTTGACTTTGAAATAGCAGTACCTATTTTTTGGTACAGCAGCAACAGTGAACGTAGTTTGACTTTGAAATAGCAGTACCTATTTTTTGGTACAGCAGCAACAGTGAACGTAGTTTGACTTTGAAATAGCAGTACCTATTTTTTGGTACAGCAGCAACAGTGAACGTAGTTTGACTTTGAAATAGCAGTACCTTTTTTTTGGTACAGCAGCAACAGTGATCGTAGTTTATATAAACTATATAACGTATTTTTATATATTGCAGTACTAATATTTCTTGACTGCAGGAACAGTGAACCTATTCATATATTGCAGTAGAAATTTTTAGAGACTTTTTTAAATAATTTTTTATATATTTTTTAAATTATTTTTGTATAAGTTTTTTATTTTTTATAACTTTTTAATAATTTTGAAATAACAATGCCCTTAGCAGAACAGAGCACAGGACACAGGCAGCACCACTGGACTCAGCACAGGATCTCAAAGGAAACCACTGAAAAGCAGGACAGGAGCTCCCTAACTACAACCTCCCTCTAGAGTGATCGCAGCCAGAATGAAGATGGCGGCCGCGAGCGGTGAATTTATGACATCCGATTTTCGCGAGATCCGACGCGAGACTTGGATGTCATAGCCTCGTTTCGGATTTTTTTTTGCGGGCGGAAATACCCGAACAGTGCTCGGATCCCGTCGGATCCGCACTGTTCGGGTGGGCTCGGATTAGCGAAATCTGAGCCCGCTCATCACTAATATTTAGGACTCTTTTGTTCATTAACTTCTGAGCATGCATACCAAGATAGTCTGCCAAACAATATGGAGCGAGGTAGAAGCATTTTAATTAATTGATTAAACTATAATTAAGGAGGACTTGTCACCTATACACAATCATTTCTGGGATGCACAAATATGCAGCCAATCAATTTGCTTGGAATAAGTGACATTACTGAGACACTTCCTGACTAATCATTAGACCTGATGAATATTCATGTAGCCTGATTTATATTCATGAGACTTATATTCAGTAAGATCTATGAATTAAGGCAAATATGGAGAAAAAAGTGGCATTTCCTCTGCCATATTTTCCTCCTCTCTGCCGCTTTGCACGTTTACCTGTCACAGTTGGGGGTGAATATTGCGTGGATGCACGGTGATGAGATTAATTATTAACATGCAGTGTGCAATGTGTAGTACTCTCTCCCCTCTTCAATTCTCCAAAATGTTCTGTTATATCTGAGGTGTCAGTGTATATAGAAACTAAATATTAAATGTATACGAAAATGGAGCACTGCGGCTCTATGGGAACTCATTTAGGGGCAGATTCAATTCGCCGCATCGTGTCAGAGTTTATACAGAAATTTATACCCATTTTCCCTCGTGTGGCATAGAGGTGCACAGAAAAATGAGCGGAGATTTCTTACGGCAATAACCGGCAATAGGCGCATCTGAACCTTAGGAGATGTTCAGTAGTACCTCGTGCTGAATTTAATCTGCCCCTTAGAGTTAGACATACGTCCAGTTTTGTGATGCAAATATGTACGTACTGAACATGTACACCAAAATACATCCATATCTAGATTTGTTTACATCTTAGGCTTGTGCCCCTTTACCTCTGGAGCGGGCAGATATAAGTAATATAAGTAACGCAATGGAGTGTTGATGTGAGTAAATCACACCCACTGGTGACGTGACATAATGGGATGATATATACGTGATGATAATTATGCCAGCAGCACTATTTATTGGGTTCTGTTTGTGTTTGAACCCCTCCAGCTGATAAAGCTTCATTCACTAGCATTGCGGCTATAATATGTCATATTGCGGCTGTCTACTCGCATTTTCTATTGGCTATTTAGACTACTGCAGGAAACCCTATTGGATTTATAAAGTGGTAAAATATGGATGTAACCAGTGATTGGATTCAGCCAGTTCGCACCACTTCGCCAGAACCGATACCTAATTTTAAGGTGAGTTTGGCAAACCGGTTGCTCCAGAGTCCACCCTCTTTGTTGGAGGGGGAAGAAGGGTATAAATAAAAAATTCTCACTTGTTCGGCACTCATCCTCCCTGCTCCGTCTGCACTGAATGTCGGGCGTGACGTCATCACGGCAATGTCAGGTTAAGGGTTTAAACATTTAACCTGCAGGGTCCCGACATTGCCACTTTGAATTAACATTAATACAAGTCGCAATGGCGTCAAAGAGTAGTCTTCATTCAGAAGAATTTGCTATGCTGGTGCATAGCAGATGTGCAACGTCGGTTTTCTGATAAGTCTATTTCGATTGAAATCGTTTATTCCTAAATCCACTTTTTATTTGTAGATCTCCTCGCTTTCTGAATTGTGGTAATCATTTTAACGATTACCATCAGATTAGATAACTACCTCTTGATATTGATATAAATAATTTTCCGTGTAATGTCTTAATAATCTGTACTCTTTTATTGCCTATAATTAAATTTAATTCCTATTGTAATTCAGTGTATGTGTTGCCATGTAACTTCCATTGTTGGTACTTTATATTTTTTTTTTGTTTTTTGTCAGGTATTATTTAATATTTTTTCATTAATATTTTAAAACTCTTCTTTATAACATAATCCAGTTTTGTGTACCTCTTTTATTGCTCTTATTTGAGTATTAAATGCATGAAATATTAAACTACCTTTCGGTACATCTTTTTGTATACTTAAAATGGTCATTAGGAAAGAGTGGTAAATAGGCATTATTACCAGGGTGGTAAATAGGCATTTGTTGGCCCCAGAGAAATATTTTGTAAGGGTGCCCATGTACCACCCAATGGTGAAAAACTCTTATATATAAAGGGGGCATTGACAGGGAAAGTGGTCCCCCTCATATCTGGCCCTTCTAGCAGCTGCACCCCCTGAGCCTATTGTAGTCATGCCCTCGGATGCAGGGGTGTGTGTATTTAATTACATTTTATATACAAAACTCAATTTTGTCATTTATACAAAAACACTTTAAAGACTTCTCTCTTGTGTATCCAACACTTCATTATATTGTGAATGAATAGGGTAATGCAACCTTATATATTCTTATAACTAACCATATCAACTTACATTTCTATGCTACTGTTGGGGGTAAGTATAGGCATTTGTACACCTGGCATAAAAGTACTTCTGTGTTCTGAGTTGGGTGTATTTGGAGATATGGGCGACTCACAATACACAGTCCACAAATTTTGCAACATACTGTTACCGGGTATTTTTGGGGTGTAAAATGTGTCAATCTCCATAGTGCTCACAGAAAGAACTATGTGCTGGTTCCTGGTATGAAGATGATATCCTGTGTGATGTCACAAGGAATTTCCGCGGCGGAGGTTAATCCCAGAGCAGCACAGAATAGATCTGTATCAGATTTCTCTTGCATCTTAGAACCTTGAGATCTTTCTTGATCCATCGTACTCTAAATGGGAAATAAAATTTTCTTCATTGTTCTTCTTGCTTGATCCACCATAGTGCAGCATGGAACCCCACCAAAAAATACCCTTAAAAGAATTCTGAAACACTAGTGCAGACTGCTGCTAAATGACCAAAGCTGAAGATACTACCCTTCGATGGCAGCAATTCATCGACTAGCAAGTGAAAATGGATCAATAAATAAGTAAATATGTTTCAAATAAAAATTTAGTTTGAAATAGTTTATGCCTGCTTCTTTTTTTACTCTAATGATATAAAAGGCAAGGGTCTTAGGGATCCCTTCTCATTATACGGGGTATATTTTGCTAAACTGCGGGTTTAAAAAAGTGGAGATGTTGCCTAAGGCAACCAATCAGATTGTAGTTATCACTTATGTAGTACAATCTACAGCTATAATCTGATTGGCTGCTATAAGCAATATCTCCACTTTTTCAAACCCACAGTTTAGTAAATATACCAGGGAACCAGATTTTTGCAAGTACCTTGTGGGGAGGGTTGGTTCTGTAATGGGGCATGCTGTTTTTGCACCAACACTGCACTGACCCACCTGGGGATGGTTTTCTTTATGGCTAGAGGATCCAGCGCAAGCTGTCTTATAAAATGTATTTTTACACAGTGTGCTGTGCATGGGAAACTTTTATTCAATTCTTAAGTTATTTACTGTACTTAAAGCCATGGCATTCTTGCGCAGCCTAGAGTGGTCAAGTGCTAGGTCTTTCCTGGCTTTTTTTATCATCTCAGTTATTCTCACAATTGGTTAGGAATCAAATCGAGAGACTGTGTTTAAGTTTCAAAAGTCATTATAAAACCTTTGAGAGGCATCAGGTTTTCACACCAAGATAATTCCTTTTCCAGTTATATTGAGACTCCTCAAATCCCACAAGTTGAAACTCATTTTCTATCTCCCTTCATATTTTACTATCTTTACCTCTGGTATATGAGGTCAGATTTTGATAATCTCCACTGGCTTCATCAGAATGTCCTGAGAGATGAGGGAAGTTCTGCCTGTAGTCCTGGAAGAAATGGTCCCATTGTTCTCTATATTTCTTATACCTTCCAGACCTTGAGAAATGCATAAGTCAAGACTTAACCTTACTCTATGGTAATTGTACTTCTTCGCAATTTGGTGTCAGTTCTTTTCTATTCTTCTTAGGAACACATTTTTCACGTCATCACACAGCTTAACATATAATTTTAGTCTACCTGTGCCTTCTCAATCTCATCTACATCCTTCTAGGTGGAACGTTTAATGCAGACTGTTAAACTGTAGCTTGGCTACATGACACAAACTGCTGAGGAACTACAGTTATATAGAGTAGAATAGAGGATTTATTTCAACTTTTTATTTTCATACAAGTTAAAGTAAAACTATTGTCAACATTTTTTCAATATGTTTTGTAAATTAAATTAAAGAAGAGCTTTCAAAAACCTACGAGTATAATTGATTTTTATTTCTAGAGCTAGAAAGTGATGTAACATTTCATTTTTGAGCCATGATGTTTTACCATCATATAATCATCCAGCCTTCAGAAGCTGTAACTCGATCTATGACTCTTTCTTCTAGACATACTAATCTCCAAGCATCATATGAGTTACGTAGGACTGTGCTTAGTATGGTGTTTAGTATGGTGGAGCATTAGAACATAACATGCATATAATCAATTGTATATAAATTGTATAACACTATTGCCATTGTTATTGTATAGCATCATGCAGTGCTTTGAGGACACTCAGAATAAAACCCATGGCCCCAGCGCTGTCAGGCAGCAATGCTAACTACGATGCCACCACGTCACCCAATATATTTCTTAAAAAGTATATGTTTATAATAGTATAATATGTAATCCCTAGAACATATTCCTCAGTGCAAATCTATGCTACTAGGTGTGTGTGTAGCTCTCACCTTGTTCTCCAGCGCAGTCCCTCCACCGTTATACTGCTTGTGGCGCTGGACAGTAGTATCGTCTGATTCCTACTTACTTACTGAGGGAGACGCATTGGGGGAAAACCCCTTTAAGAAGGAAATGCCTTGTTTCTCTGCCCAGGGCCACCATCAGGGGGGTACGGCGGTAGAGCTGTGAGGGGCCGGACAGATTAGGGGGACCGGACAGACCTTCTCTCCGGGCCCCCTAGACTGTCCGGGTCCCTTAGTGTGACTGACCAGACCCCTTCTCCTCGGCGATGCTGCTGCACCCAGATTCTGATAGGCTGGGAGCATGCGGCGTGGTGAGGTTATCATTGCGCGTCACGCTCCCAGCCTATCAGAGCCTGGGAGCAGCAGAATCGTGGAGAAGGTATGTTAAATGAGCATTAATTTGATAGGAGAGGGGGACACTTACTGTGATTGGAGGGGGGGGTAGGAGAGAGGGACACTTACTGTAATTGGAGGGGGGGGGTAGGAGAGGGGGACACTTACTGTGATTGAAGGGGGGTGGGAGAGGGGGACATTTACTGTGATTGGAGGGGGAGATGGGAGAAGGGGACAATTACTGTGACTGTTGGGGGGAGATAGGAGAAGGGGACATTTATTGTGATTGGAGGGGGGAGATAGGACAGGGGTACATTTACTGTGATTGGAGGGGGAGATAGGAGAGGGGGACATTTACTGTGATTGGAGGGGGAGATAGGAGAGAGGGATATTTACTGTGATTGGAGGGGGGGAGACATTTACTGTGATTGGAGGGGGAGATAGGTGAGAGGGACATTTACTGTGACTGTTGGGGGGAGATAGGATAAGGGGACATTTATTGTGATTGGAGGGGGGAGATAAGACAGGGGGACATTTACTGTGATTGGAGGGGGAGATAGGAGAGGGGGACATTTACTGTGATTGGAGGGGGGGATAGGAGAGGGGGATATTTACTGTGATTGGAGGGGGAGATAGGAGAGGGGGATATTTACTGTGATTGGAGGGGGGGAGATGTTTACTGTGATTGGAGGAGGGGGACGTTTACTGTGATTGGGGATGGGGGCACATGTATGGTGAAGAGGGAGTAGGCATGTATGGGGGGGCCCTGCCAGATTAATTAATGCAGGGACCCAGAGTTTCTGATGGCAGCCCTGTCTCTGCCTAATGGACAACACACAATTTTTCCATGTTGTCCCCGTTACTCCTATTCCGTCTTTTATACTACTGTATAAAAGAATGTTGAAGAATCTTAATGTTGAAAAAATCGTTACACAATGCAAATTATGTTGTTAGTCTGTTCCTGAAAGCTTTGTAAGACATACAGGGAGCTCAGGCTGTGTAATTCCGCTTGGCAAAGGAGGTGTTACTTTATCTCCCATCCAATCCTTCTGACAACCATTTATCTTAACACTGTTGGACTAATGATAATTATATCTCTTATAATGAATGATCACGGTGATTCACTGTGTAGTTTTCTGTTTAAACATAGGTTTTTTTTCCAATCATCCATTCAGTTCTCTGTTCATTTATTGAAATAATTATGATCCTGCTCATGTTATTTGTCATACAGGGTCTTTCTTTTTCTTTTTGACTTTTTGTATTATTACTATAGTGAAGGAACCTGCCCTTTGTATGTGCTCATTCAATTTCCTGTATCTCTTTCATGCAGTTTGTGTGAGTAAAAAGAATCATAGCGTAATACTAAATAATTATCAGAACAACCGTGCCTAACTATATACTGTACTTACTTCCGGCTGAGCAAACAGCAGATGATCTTTCTACAGTATGTACCTATGACATTGACCTCAAAATGTCAGCTCTTGGGCAGCACGGTAGTTTAGTGATTAGCACTTCTACCTCACATCACTGGATTCATGAGTTTGATTCCCGACCAAGACCTTATCTGTGTGGCATGTTTGCGTGGGTTTCCTCCAGGTGCTCCAATTTCCTCCCACACTCCAAAAACATACGAGTACCTTAATTGGCTGCTATTAAACTGACCTTAGTCTCTCTCAGTCTGTGTGTATGTTGGGGAATTTAGACTGTAAGCTTCAATGGGACAGGGAGTGATGTGAGTAAGTTCTCTGTGCAGTGCTGCGTAATTAGTGGCGCTATATAAAATAGCTGATGATATGGTAGAGTTTCCACTAGAGCAGTCCCATTTTGGGATGTACTGTCCAAAGCAAAAATAATTAGAACAAAACACAAAAGGAGACGAAAACTAGCTGAATATTAGTATCATGGGGCTTAGTACAAATAATTTGTGTTTTGTACTGTTTGACATAGTAACCTGCTTGTTTGTGCAAAGGTTGCCAGGTCAAGATGAGTCAGTAACTCACTTGCTCTGAACTTTTACACCCAGCGGCGGAAGAGTGCAGAACGGCGTCACCAAGCCTCTACCCAAATATTACTATGGAACTCGGCAATGCCGTTCTCTGCTGTATTGAGTCCGCTATGGACTCTGCAGCAGAGCTGCCATTGCCTGGCACCCTCACCCCCGTAGCCGTCCCTTGCACCCCCTTTTATTACGCCCCTGTCTACACCAACATCATACATTTCAAGAAAAATGTCCTATGGAAACTTTGTCTGGACTTCATGATGATGTGACCTGAATATGTTATGGGTGGGTCTAACTAGAATACTGGGTATGTTCATATAACATTGTATATAATTATATTTTAATTAGAGATGAGCGGGCTCGGATATCTGAAATCCGAGCCCACCCGAACGTTGCCGATCCGAGCCGGATCCGAGACAGATCCGGGTATTCCCGCCAATTGCAAAACTGAAACCGAGGCTCTGAGTCATAATCCCGCTGTCGGATCTCGCGATACTCGGATCCTATAAATTCCCCGCTAGCTGCCGCCATCTTCACTCGGGCATTGATCAGGGTAGAGGGAGGGTGTGTTAGGTGGTCCTCTGTCCTGCTATATCTTGTGCTGTGCTGTGCTGTATTTTTCAAAATAAATCCAAAATCTTAAATCCGAACCAAAACCTTTCGTCAGGTGTTTTGCGAAACAAATCCGAACCCAAAACCTCAAGCAAATCCGAATCCAAAACACAAAACATGAGACACCAAAAGTGGCCGGTGCACATCCCTAATTATAATGTATAGTTTTCAATACTTTGCTATGGCAGGTAAATTCAACTTATTCTGTGCAGAACACTTTCATAATGCATAGGCCACTAAACCTCTACTGAGGTCTGCCTGTTCCAGGGATATAATGTGTTAAAAAAAAAAATGAAAAGTGACAGAAACATAAATTGTAATGTACTGGCAGTTTTTTAGTAGATTGAAAATGTGACTACATCATGCTTGACTACACTCCCGGATTTCCGGAGGCCCCCGAATTTTGGGGGAAAGCAGTCAAACCTCCCGGATCCTTGTGGTGTAAGAGGGGGGGGGGAGGGGTCATGGTGAAGTCATCACGTCACCATAGCCCTGCGCCTACTATAAAATGCCAAAAATCACGGCATTGAATAGAGGGGGCTGGGCTTAATTGTGCGATCGCGTTATTAAGCCCCCTCTGTACAATGCCGTTATTTTAGGCATTTTATCGTGGGGGTAGGGGCTATGGTGACGTGACGCCCCCTCCTACCCCCTGTCACATGACCTGCCCTAAGGGATCTCTTGACGGACAGATCTAAAAAGTTGCCAAATATGGGCTATATATCTGAAACTTGTTACTCTTTTCTTGTTAGGGATTTTTGGCTGTTCAAATGTGATAATCTTTTAGAGAAACTATACCACAATTACATATTGTTCTTTGTTTGATCACTGTGCTTTAAGAGTCTTTTTTATGACCATGGCTATATAAACGAAATGATATCTGTCTAGTGGCAGATATCAATTCACTTTATGTGATTACATCTCTTCTGGCAACTGTTGTGTTAAAATAAAGATGCATCTGTTCGTTTACCACGTAAGTATGTTGGAGTCCAGACTTGACACCAACTGACACACAGAAAAGGCACAATCTTAAAAAACTGTACTTTCCCACTGTAATATTGACTGTTTTCCTGTTATAAATGATTATTATAAAAAAAAATATGCATTCCATTCTTATTCAACCAAGCAAAGTCCTATCCCTTCCAAAGAAAAATATATGTTTACATTTACAAAACTAAAGAAAAAATAAAGCTATACCCCAGGAAATAGAGGCACCAAAACCTGGGTACTAACAGTTATAATTACTGACATTGCTGAGAAGCATAAATCTTCATTAGAACCTTACCAATCATTCAGCAATTGATTCCTATCTGTCAATACCAGGTTTGACCATGGAAATAAATGTCTGATTGGATGCTATGGTTTAGTGCAGTTTTGCACCTTTGTACAGTTTTATTATGTAACCCACACTAAGATTTGCTGTAACCTGTTGCAGCCAATCAGATATCAGCTTTCAGCAGTCTACTGTAATAAGCCTAATGAAAGCTGACATCTGGTTAGTTGTTATGGGTAGCAAAAGGTCATTGCACTGAACACCATATTATTAAATAAGCCCTGATGTTTGTGTTTGAAATGCTAAGTCCATGCACTATACGATATTGGTAATTTAAACAGAAATACGAGCTCTGCCCTTTATTATTATTATATAAAATACATTGATTTAATGAATGCTGTCCTTCTATTGAGCACTCACAATCTTTTCAGGGTAGAATGATAACTGAAGGAACTTGATTGATTTTGGTGTTGTTATCCACTTTAATTGTGAGGAAACTATATATATATATATATATGCCTAGTGGCGTGTGTTAGTCTGTCTGTGTGTGTGTGTGTGTGTAAAAAATAAAACCAAGCTGCAGCGCCACCTACTGGGCGGAGTTATACACTGACCTACTAAATTCTTAGTGTGTGTGGAAAAAAAATTCAGAAAGGGCTGAAATTTGGTATACTAAGATGTTTTTAATTTGTTAATTTAATTTGTTAATTGTTAAAAGTGTTTATAAAGATTTAAAAAAAATATATATATATATTTCTTGAAGGAGAAGTGACAGTTGGGAGTGGTTGGTGGTTGCCGGGGGTGACAGTGGGGAGTGGTTGGTGGTTGCCGGGGGTGACAGAGCGAGAGGAGTGTGATACTCAGGACCGCTGAGAGAGATCCCTGTGTCTGGATAGACATCTGGATAGATGTGGCGTTAAAGATGAAGGATGAGGTGATGGAGAAAAATGATGAGGTGGTGACATGTGGACAAAACCCCGTTAAAAAAGGGCGCTTACGTCGGGAAGTAACGCTCTTCCCCTGAGGAGGCCTGGGCTAGGCCCAAATGCATGACAGGAACCTTTTTAAGACCTTAAGTAGCTTGATTTGACTAGAATGCATGAGTATCATGCACGGGTTAACTTGTATATATATATTTCTTGAAGGAGAAGTGACAGTGGGGAGTGGTTGGTGGTTGCCGGGGGTGACAGTGGGGAGTGGTTGGTGGTTGCCGGGGGTTACAGTGGGGAGTGGTTGGTGGTTGAGGCTTGGGCTATGGCCCAAATGCATGACTGGAACCTTTTTAACACCTTAAGTAGCTTGATTTGACTAGAATGCATGAGTTTCATGCATGGGTTAACTTGTATATTACAATACGGTATACTACAGGCACAAAAAAATAATAATTACTTTACACTGAAGAAAGACAGTAAAAAGCAGTAAATGTGATGAAAATCGCAGCATTTCTCAAATTGGAGATTCTTAGAGAGTTACAAAAAAGATAAAATCGCCCAAATCTGGAACTATTGTTCATGAAGACAAAACGGAAACCAATTGTTCTTCTGTTGTGAAATCTTTTGTCTTAAAATATGTCTTACTATTTATGTTAGGCCTGCACTATGCAAATGCAATATTCAAATATACATCATGAGCTCTGAAGCTGGTCACTCCCTGGGGTCACGTAGAAGCCAGAAAAATGTTTAAGGTCTTTTGATTCGAGCAGTGAAGATGATTTGCGCGTTAATTTTGCCTGATTGCTGTTCATGATAGGTATGAACTTGTTGACAGCAGTAAAAACTGATACTTCAACAGTGGCGCACGCAGGGGGGTTTCTGAGTCTCTAGAAACCCCCCCTGCGCTAACTAAGTGGCCACTGTCCTATACAGCAGCCGCGGCGCTGTCAAAGAAGCGTCCGCGGCGGTGCTGTATTGTATACAGCACCGCCGCGGACGCTTCTTAGACAGCGCCGCGGCTGCTGTATAGGACAGCGCTGGCGAAACGGAGCTGCTGCGCATGCGCAGCTCTCTCTCGTGATTTTTTTTTTTTTTCGGTCGGCGGGGAGAAATTCCCCCCCGACAATCCTCCGTGCGCCCCTCCCTGTTCAATGGCCTGCCTACACTCAACTTTGAATCACCTCTTAATTACATAATTAATTACATTTATATTTCTTTTATTCTGCAGACTACTTCTCATTGAATCCTTACATAAGTCTTAAATAAGTTATGTGAGTAGGAAGCTACGTTATGTCATGTTTTATAATTGTACACTATCCTAGGGAGACTCTGAAAACAATTGTCCCAAAAAAACAAAATGTTGTTTGCTGTGTGTTCTCAATCATCACCATCATCATTTATTTATATAGCGCCACTGATACCGCAGCGCTGTACAGAGAACTCATCCATATGAATCCCTGCCCCATTGGGGCTTACAGTCTAAATTCTGTAACATACACACACAGAGAGAGGCTAGGGTCAATTTTGATAGCAGCCAATTAACCTACTAGTATGTTTTTGGAGTGTGGGAGGAAACCCACGCAAACTCAGGGAGAACATACAAACTCCTCACAGATAAGACCATGGTCGGGAATTGACCCCAGCGCTGTAAGGCAGAAGTGCTAACCACTTAGCCACCATGCCCACCGTGTCCAATGGCACCCTCATGAAGCCACAACCCTTTCTAAGCCCAAGAACAAGGGCTATATTATGAACGCCACACTATTATTTTAGACCAAAATTTTGCCAAAAGTGGAAGCAATAGCTTGAATGAGAGTATGGACCAGAGGTTGTAATTATTGAGTGAGAACATAGTTTGCAATTATTCACTCCAGCAAACTTTTTAAGGCCACCCCCCACCTTCTCTTTTACCATGCCTCTCTTGCACAATGCTGTATCACCCAAAGCTATCAATATAGCATTGATAAAAGTATTATAGGGGTGACTATATGTAGGTCATATAGACAAAGAAATAAGTAGATAATGAGAATGACAACTTTATTGTACAATGACTTTGAGAGGTCCAGGATCTACTATATAGCGCAGACCCCATTATAAAGTGTCTCCTAGTTAATTGTTTTAAAGTGTACCTGTAACTTACATACAAACCCATATTATATGAATATTTGAACTGACGCAATATATTTCTTAATGGGCTACTGGGTGATTCTATCTATCATTTTCTAGGATGTTCTAGATAAATGAGAGCTAGTATCTGATTGGTTGCTATGGGCAATACCTCCACTTTTCCGTTTTAGACGGTTTGATTAATCTAGCCCTAAACGTTAATTTTTGGGCAGCGCTGCCATTTAAGTATTTTTAAGTAAGAAAACAAGCGGCCATTTCCTTCCATATCTTTCAAGAATCAGTGAATATTACAAATGGCAATCCCAGGTAGAAAGTTAGAATTTTAAGGGAATGGTATTCTATCAGTCGTTTGTCTTTGAGGATTTTAATAGTCACTTACAGCTTTATATAAATCAGGGCATGATAATGGCTTCAGGTCGCCCTAAGGAAGTACGCACATAGCTCTCCTCTCACCTTCCACACCAGGCTCACTCACTGTGGGTAACAACAAGCCCCCCACCCCCACCAATCTTTACGTTCTTGTGTCTTCGAAACTTGGCTCCACTTGACTTTTTAAAAAGGTTACGGTAACCTTTGTCCCTCATATGTTCTTCCTTTAAATCAGAGCTGTACAGTAGAACGGAGGCGTAAATTAGCACTACTGAGGGTAAGGATGTGAAAGGGGAGGGGGCAAAGAGAAGACATGTGGTCATGTCTGTTCCTATCAACATCATTGTCTCTCATACTCGCTTATCCTCAAGCGCCCGCCCAAGTATAACTCGTTGTCTTCAGCCTTTACCATGGGAATACGTCAAAACCTTATTACATTTTTATTTCATGTTTTCTTTTTACTTTGGAGAGCTACTATTCTCTTATATTTTAAAATGGGTTTCAGTTCATACCTCAATTTTGCACCCCCAAAAATGTTACCTATGTGAGCGAACAGATAGCCACAGCGCTTATTGCTGCATCCCTCTCTCCAGACAAAAGAAAAATAAATGTTACCCAATAGTGTTTTATGAGTTTCTGTAAGTTTATGTGTTTTTGGCATACTTTATTACTTTAGGCTTAGTTTAAGTTTATTTTAGGCTTACTTTGCTACATAGTTGAATAGCTTGGATGGGTTTAGTCTGGTGCTCTTGACAACACTTTTCCATCTTAAATGGGTTTTCCACTCCAAGAGAGTAATTTATGTTTGCATGTACTCTTCTGCAACACAGGTACACATCTTTTTCGTTTTACTTTTTCAACACATTTATATCATCTAGGCATTGATTATTTTCGTTGCTGTTTTGCATAAAACAAAAAGTGGTCTGGAGATGTAATCATTAAATGGAAAAAAAAAATCCCTACAAACACTATTAAGTTTCGATAAAAACAAAACAAAACACATGTAATCTCATTATTAAGGTTATGTGCAAAGTTTAATTACCCCCACTGCATGAATTATCTGCTGCACTTACTCAGAAAAATCACATGGGAAATGACATAATTAATGACATACTGATGACATCACTTAGAGCATTTCAGACATTATCTATTACATCACTGTTTCCATGTCATTTGGGACGTGAATTTAGAAATGATGTCATCAGACCATGAGAGAAGCTTGACAGAGAATAATGCAGAATATAAGTCAGAGATGGGGCCAACAAGGGAAGAAGCTGAGGGCCTCCGGTTAAGTTTTGCCGGAGGCAGTTGGTTGCCCATCACTGGCCTTAGTGATACCTTAGAAGACCCTTAATAAAAAAATAAAAAAAACACTAGAAAAATAAAATAAAATAAGTCTTTACAAACCAATTAACAAAAGTTGCGACTATGACGGGATATATTTTCGTCTTTGATCATATACTGTAATTTTTAATTTGGATCAGACTTATGGGTCATTTAATGAATCAATTGAAAAAAAAAAAAACATATGTAAACAAGTGTTACACAGACACTGTAAACCCCAGACAGCTGTCTGCATGCATTATATTTTATATTTCTCCTACAAACTCTGCTCTATGTGCCCCATACTGTTTGTTTTTCAAAAATGTGAATTTTCTCTCCT
This sequence comes from Mixophyes fleayi, assembly GCF_038048845.1. Lineage (NCBI taxonomy): Eukaryota > Metazoa > Chordata > Amphibia > Anura > Limnodynastidae > Mixophyes > Mixophyes fleayi. Next base: position 315,431,825 of record NC_134405.1, on the reverse strand, counting down.
ATCCTTTTTTTCATCCATCTGTGTGTTTACTGTAGGATGTATAATAGAAGCACAAGCTAATTGGAATGTTGGAATATGCACTCAATTAGTGCAGTATGTAATTAATTACATTAAAAAGACAATATGTAGTAAAAAGTAAAACTAGATATTGGGTCGGATCAACATCAACTCATACATTTTTGCTTTTGCCTCTTGGACTATATTGGCCCATTAAAGTCTCCATAACTGCTTATATCATATGTTTCTGTTACTAGGAATGCTGAGACAATCCCTTGCCCCTTGTGACAATAACGGGGGGGTCTGGTGCAAGGGGTTTGGGTGGGTCATGAGCTATTGTTGACACACACTGCACCCCTGCATACTGGCCATGCCTTCCCCAAATACTAGGCATGCCTTCTGCACAGACACTAGCCCTGATGGGGGTGTACCCAGGTGTCATGTCTATTTGTTAGACCCCTGGTGACATCATGCACCTATTTGTGCACTAATGCAACCTTTTATATATGTTGTGCATGGATCAGTGGGTCAAGATGGTGATGACTGCACAGGGGTAAAAGTTTGATCCTTTACTGGGAATAGCTGTATGGATCAGGTGATCATAGCTAGATGCGTGCTGGGGCCGGCTGGGCTGGCGGACAGAGGGGCATCTACCCACCGAACCGGTGCCTTAGTGGGCTAATTGGGCTAGGTCCCTGGGCCACCTGCATTGTTTGTCCTTTAAAATGTTCCTAATAGGCTGCTGAGCCGAGTCTTGCCCCCCGAGGTAAAATTTGTCAGCCCTCCACCTGAATGCGTGCTAGGCGCACTCCAGCTCTTTATATAGGGGCTGCAAGTAGGGCATCACGACATGTGCTTTGTAACTGCTCATGTGACCTCTGTGATGACATAATTTTGTGTAGACACACCCACAATTGTAAAACTTTATAAATTAGCCTGCATCCATTCAGCAGTCTTTCGCTCTTCTAGAAATCATGAAAGACCAGATTGTATATAATCTATATGCTGTGAACTTTATAATTGCTATAACTTAATATGTAACAAGTAAACATCTATTTGCTTCAACATCTACCAGTTGGAATGGGCAATATTGATTTATTTTGGAAATGAATTTATCAGGAGCGTGGAGGTGATAGATGATTAGCAGGGCATTGATAGGTGTCTTAATATATTATGTATGAAATTTAACTTTAACATGACAAAATGTTGCATACAGCAATACTATGTCCTCATTGCCAGTTATCAAGGTGGAGAGCTTCTTTATCCTTGCAAAACAACCTAACTTTTAAACTACCAGTAGGTGCCAGTCATTGGACGTCAGTCTATATCTTGGGATACAATGTCAATACTCCTTTCAGGGCCAATTTTTGTAGAAAAATGCATTTTTATGTAGTTCAATCCCAATGTTATAAAAACATTGGAATTGACAAATATGGCAAGTAAGACAATGAGAGTCCCAATTTCCTCTAAATAGTTCACCGTGTATGCCCTTCATCACCTTCACCATACCTTAAATAAGATAACCAACTTATATAAAATAAAGACACGGAGACCTGAGTAAAGTGGCAAACAAAAGTATTTTATTATAACCTAATTAATATTGGTGGCGGAGAAAGAGCACTGCGGATCAGCTCCAGCGATACCCGTAACCAAGCGTGGACATGGCAATACAGCCTTAAGTCCAACCACTCCTCTCATGACCCCAACTGCTTGGCCGGCCCTAACCTGGCGTCAGAGTAAACTGCACTCACCTCACTACTCACTCACCCTCCCTCACTGAGCCGGGTGAGGCCCCTCCCCACGGAAGGGACAAGAGTTCCCGTTGCCTCGCAAGGGGACAGATACCTGCGGCCAATCACGATAAAGCCGTATATATCAGTCGCTGATCGCAGTGCCGTCCTCCCCACTACCTGAATATAAGCCCTATAATTGGTTTTAACCAACAACCACTTAACCTTTATGACTTACTTAGAATTGGCGTGGGTGGGCGGGATTTTGCCAGCAGAGTGACTCAGACCAGGAAGTGCAACATACTATACAAAGACACAGGACCCTCCCCTCCACCTTATTGGTCGGGTCTACATCCTATGTTAACCCCTTCAGGTAAGTGCAAGCTTGAGTGCCACACTGTCACTTTTTAATTGCGTTCGTCCCTAGGGGGGACTCTCTTGTAAATACTCTCATGACTTGAAAAACTAAGTATGTGCCCATTTGTATATAATTACTCTATGGTTAGTAAATAGACTTCATGTTTATATTTTCAAGGATAATTATGAAATCAGGAAATGTTAATGAAATTAACAGAGTATGATAAACATATTATTAGAGCAATGCAAAAGTTCAGCTAATTTGTATTATAATTTGATTACACTTGATCACTAGATACAAAGACAAACTACTCACAACAAACAATTTTGCCCCAGTCCACCTTGATGGTCCTGCCAGCATGCTTCTAGTTGCACGTTTGCTTTCTGTAGTCATAAGACACCTATGAAAACTAGAATTACTAGAGTGTAAACGTCACATCAAAGTCGAACCTCTTTAATAACACCCCTTTAAGAAAAAAAAAATTTGAGCTGCATAGTGGGCCTTTCTGTGCTTCATAAATGACCTGTGTGTGCTATGCTAATTATGTTGTGAATTATCATCATCATCATCATCAACATTTGTTTATATAGCGCCAGCAAATTCCGTAGCGCTTTACAATTGGGAACAAACATTAATAAAACAATACTGGATAATACAGACAGAGTGGTAAGAGAACCCTGCTCACAAGCTTACAATCTATGGGACAATGGGAGTTTGAAACACAAGGGCATGTGCTACATCATATTGCACACTGGACCAGCTAGAATGCAAATGTAAAAGTATTGAGTGGACTGTGTGATCAGTCACACAGCAATGTTGGTGAGAGGGTTTTGTCTTGTGTTTGCTGTGTAGAGGGTGGTAATAGAAGGTGGTTGAGGAATATCATAAGCTTGCCTGAAGAGGTGGGTTTTCAGTGAACGCTTGAAGGTTTGAAGACTAGAGGAAAGTCTCACTGTGCGATGGAGGGAATTCCAGAAAGTGGGTGCAGCCCGAAAAAAAGTCCTGTAACCGGGAATGGGAGGATGTGATGAGAATGGAGGAGAGACGCAGATCTTGTGCAGAATCGAGTTGTCGATTTGGCAGATATTTTGAGACAAGTGAGGAAATGTATGTCAGTGCAATTATGTTGACGTTGTATGTTAGTAGAAGAATTTTTTATTGGATTCGTTGAAATACAGGCAACCAATGTAGAGACTGACAGAGTGGCTCAGCAGAGGAGGAACAGTTTGCAAGGAAAATCAATCTAGACGCTGCATGCAAAATAGATTGTAGGGGTTCAAGTCTGACTTTGGGAAGACCAGTAAGGAGGGAATTGCAATAGTCGATGCGGGAGATGATGACTGTATGAATTAAGGTTTTTGCAGTGTCTTGTGTGAAATATGTGCGTATCCTGGAAATGTTCTTTAGATGTATGTAACATGATTTAGATATAGAGTCGATGTGGAGAATAAATGATAGTTGTGAGTCAAAGATTACACCTAGGCAGCGAGCTTGCGGGGTGGGATTTATGGTCATGTTATCAACAGAAATAGAAATGTCAGACAGAAAGCTTCTGTTTTATGCTAAATAGTGGCCAAAATTTAGTTAAAGGGAATAAAGAGCTCTGATACCACAGGTGAAATGTAGCAATAGATTTGGCCATGTGCCAAATCAAATACATATAAATTATTATTATTCTTTATTTATAAAGCTCCAACATTTTACGTGTACATTGAGGAAATCATGATACAAATAAATAACATTCAATAATATGTAACAGAAGGTAATGTTGGTCCTCACCAAATGAGCTTACAATCTAAGAGGTGTGGGAAACAACTGGTGCTGGGGAAAGTCTGTGTGGTTACTGTAAGACAGCGTAAGTTAGATATATAAGAGATGAACCAGTCCCTGTAGAAATGTCAAAACAGTAAACCATAGCCAGAGGCGGAACTAGGGAGCTGTGGGCCCTAGTGCAGGGAGGTGGGGAGGAGGGAATCGGGGCCCCCGACCCTCTGCATCTGCCATGCAGCAGGCCCCATTATCTCCATGGGCCTTTGTGTACCGCACCTGCTGCACCAATGGTAGTTCCGCCACTGAACACAACTATCCTTCACCACCATAAACTCCTTCATGGCAGAAAAAAACAATATATTAGTAAGTAGAAAATATAAGAGGCATGATGCCAGTAACAACATTTTAAAAACCATTGGTGGACATTGACATGGTGATTGGAATGCTGGGTCAGCATTCCAATCAGAATTGTCTCAATATCGTAGCCTGGGTTGTCCCAAACTGAATGTGATGCTATGTAATGATCCTAATGAATTTAATAGGATCAGATTCAAATGGCCCTGTTATTCGCTGCATTAATGAGGTTGCTGACCTCTAATCACTCCCCAGTGTGCTCCTCCCCCAGAATGCAACATGAAGGCGAGAAACAGATTCCATTAAAAGTATCGGATAACCTTTATATTTACTTAATATCTTCACATACCCTTCTAGCTTTCAGTAAATTCTCTTTTTTTTCTCTTACCAACTCTAACACTTAGAAGAACTGAAAGAGACAATGGGTCTTAATTCTGTTCTGCTGCCTTGGTGATATTCGTTTAATAATTGCGGCATATTTATCCCTGCAATAATTTCTATTTTAATAAATAGGTCCCTTAGTCTTCAAAACTTTATACAGGAGATACAAGGGGCAGTGCTACATTTTCTATACCCACTCTGAGCATTAAACCCCCGCAGATTATTTCAGCTCAGTCACTGTAGGACTATGTTTAAGTGAAAGCACAGAGAACATGTGGCAATTCCAAGGATTTCAATATTAAGCACAGTCTAATGATGTTCTGTCTAATGAGCAGCTACAGGAAAACAAAGTTCATACACGAATCAGCCACACTATTAATACCAGTGACAAGCTAAGTGAATGACATTGATTATTTCATTACAATGGCACCTGTCAAAGAGTGGGACATATTAAGCAATAAGTGAACAGTCAGTTATTGAAGTTGATGTGTTGGAAGCAGGAAAAATGGGCAGTCGTAAAGATCGGAGCGACTTTGACAAGGGCCAAATTGTGGTGGCTAGATGAAAGGGTCAGATCATCTCCAGAATGGCAGGTCTTGTGGGGTGATGCCAGTAGAGTACCTACCAAAAGTGTCCCAGGGAAGTACAATAGGGGAACCGGCGTCAGCGTCATGGGTGCCCAAGGCTCATTGGGGAGCAAAGACTAGCCCATCTGGTACATTCATTATATTCCCAACTCCCCACAGGAGTGGAGAGGAACCTCCACCAAAGATTTGGGTGGTAGATGGGCCTGTCAGGCCCTATCTTGGTCACAAAGCGGGTAATCTGGCTGTTCATACATTTGTTAGTCAGTTATGTGGGCTGTCCTGTGGATCTCCTACAGAGTTATCAGTCCTCATAGTGCATCCTTATATCTCCAAGGTTAGCCAGTACAATCTTTATAGCCAGTAGAGAACTGACAACATTTTTCATGGGGGAGAGGGGGGCAAGCGTAACTAAATGGTCTGATGAGCAGTGTCCTTGTCAAATTTAAAAGTCTGAATTCATTTCTAAGTACTTTTTATCCTGTTTCCAGGCATTTTGGATGCATGAAAGCTGGATGAAAAATGCTGTAAAATAGAATGAATTGACTTTTATATATTGTCTTGCCCTATTTGCAAGGTAGCACGATGCATTTTTTTTATCTGTTCCCATTCAGTCAATTGAATAGCTTTGAAATCAGAGCAAAAAAAAAAAAAAGAAAACACATACAAAAAAATTATTTGGATGCATTTTTCATGCTCAGACATGCATGAAAAATGCAAGTGTGAATGATCCATGATGCCAGCTCCCAAGCCCACAGCATACTGTTACAGGATCAGACCCTGGAGGCTACTAAGACTCTCATCCACTCCTTTGCCCCTTCTTTGGCCTACTGTAACCTTCTTCTCTCTGGTCTTACTTCCTCCCAACTCAAATCCATTCTTAACATTGCTGCTCATCTTATTTTCCTTTCCCACCTTTCTGCATCTGCCTCCCCTCTCTGCCAGTTGCTACACTGGCTTCCTTTCCACTACTGAATCCAGTTTTAAACTCCTTACTGTAAATGAATATCACCTCTCCTTCTCAATCACTCCCACCTCCAATACTTCTCCTGTGCTGCTCCCCTCCTCTGGAACTTACTTCCTCTTCCAATCAGGCTATCCACGTCACTCCAAGTCTTCAAAATTTTGCCTAAGAACACAGCCATGAATAAAGAATTGCACCAAAACATCCTCCAAGAGCAACTTCTCCCAACCATCCAAGAACAGTTTGGTGATGAACAATGCCTTTTCCAGCATGATGGAGCACCTTGCCATAAGGCAAAAGTGATAACTAAGTGGCTCGGGAATCAAAACATCAAAATTTTGGGTTCATGGCCAGGAAACTCCCCAGACCTTAATCCCATTGAGAACTTGTGGTCAATCCTCAAGAGGCGGGTGGACAAACAAAAACCCACAAATTCTGACAAACTCCAAGCATTGATAAGGCAATAATGGGCGGCCATCAGTCAGTATGTGGCCCAGAAGTTGATTGACGGCATGCCAGGGCGATTTGCAGAGGTCTTCAAAAGAAGGGTCAACAATGCAAATATTGTTTTGTCCTCCCCTGCTCCCACCTCGCCCCCCTCCGCTCTATACTTAATGCGGCTGCGAGACTCATCTTCCTCTCACGCTGCTCCTCCTCTGCCTCCCCTCTCTGTCTTGCCTTACACTGGCTCCCCTTCCCCTACAGAATCCTTTTCAAACTCCTCACCACCACTTACAAGGCTCTCTCCCAGTCTACTGCCCCTTATATCTCTAACCTCCTCTCCATTCACACTCCCGCCCGCTCCCTGCGCTCGGCCAATGATCGCCGCCTCTCCTCCACTCTGATTACCTCTTTCCACTCTAGAATACAAGACTTCTCCCGAGCTGCTCCCCTTCACTGGAACGACCTTTCTCGCTCCATCCGTCTCTCACCCAATCTTTGCTCCTTCAAGCGGGCACTTAAAACTCACCTGTTCCTTAAGGCCTACCAGCCATCCACCTAACCTCTCACCTCTTCTGTTTCTCCCCTGGCTCCTTTTTACTCTCCCCTTTGCTTCACTGGCTCCCTCTTGTGCCTGATTTTGTTTACCCTCCCTTAGGATGTAAGCTCGTATGAGCAGGGCCCCTGTCCCCTCCTGTCTCCTCACCTGTTCTTCCGCTCCGTCTTTACAGTATTTTGCCTGCCTGGAGTTTCTGAAGTTCTGGTACATTGTGTTTATTGTTCTGTATTGTTTTACACTGTATAGTCTACTGTTTGTGCTGTGTACGTCGCTGCGGAAACCTTGTGGCGCCTAACAAATAAACGATAATAATAATAATAATAATATTGACTCTTTGCTTAAACTTAATGTAATAGTTAATAAAAGCCTTGGACACTTATGAAATGCTTGTAATTTTACTTCAGTATACCATAGCAACATCTGACAAAAGGGTCTAAAAAAAACAATATTTGTGTTATTCTCAAAACCTTTGGCCATGACTGTACACTTCGGACCCTTTATGACACCTTATAAATAAACAATATAATAATATATAATAATAATAAACCAGCACCTATTCCCGCTGTATACATTGTAGCTCCCACGCTCGCAATATATATTTTGACTGTCATGCCCTCAGTATATAATACTTGTCCGCAGTATACACTATGGTTCCAAAACTGTACATAACTGTCATTATACAACTTCCAAGTCTCCCATGATTACAGTATACACTATGCTCCAAAACCCACGTATATAGATAGTTTCCATGTGCCCAGTATAACACAGCTCCCATATCCATAGTATACAGTACTATTGACTAGGGATGTGCACCGGCGACTTTTGGTGTCTCGTGTTTTGTGTTTTGGATTCGGATTTTCTCGATGTTTTAGGTTCGGATTTGTTTCGCAAAACACCTGCCAAAAGGATTTGGTTCGGATTTAAGGTTTTGGATTCGGATTTTTTTTGAAAAAAGCATAAAAAGTTCAAAAATCAATTTTTTGGGCTTATTTTCACTCCTACACTATTATTAACCTCAATAGCATTCAATAACAATCATTTCCACAAATTTACAGTGTATTCTGAACACCTCACAATATTGTTATTAGTCCAAAACGTTGCAACGAGGTATCTTTCTGGACTGCGTAGTGGAGTGGTCCCCACAATATAATAAGAAAACCATCAACTGGTCTTAATCGCACCAAAAAATGTACCTGGACTGCGTAGAGGAGTGGTCACCACAATATAATTTAAAAACCCTGAACTTGTATGATTCGCACCAATAAATGTATCTGGACTGCGTAGAGGAGTGGGTCACCACAATATAATAAGAAAACCATCAACTGGTCTTAATCGCACCAAAAAATGTACCTGGACTGCGTAGAGGAGTGGTCACCACAATATAATTTAAAAACCCTGAACTTGTATGATTCGCACCAATAAATGTATCTGGACTGCGTAGAGGAGTGGGTCCCCACAATATAATAAGAAAACCATCAACTGGTCTTAATCGCACCAAAAAATGTACCTGGACTGCGTAGAGGAGTGGTCACCACAATATAATTTAAAAACCCTGAACTTGTATGATTCGCACCAATAAATGTATCTGGACTGCGTAGAGGAGTGGGTCACCAAAATATAATAAGAAAACCATCAACTGGTCTGAATCGCACCAAAAAATGTACCTGGACTGTGTAGAGGAGTGGTCACCACAATATAATAAGAAAACCATCAACTGGTATGAATCGCACAAAAAAAATGTGCCTGGACTGCGTAGAGGAGTGGTCATCACAATATAATAAGAAAACCGGCATCAACTGGTCTTAATTACACCAAAAATTGTATCTGGACTGCGTAGAGGAGTGGTCCCCACAATATAATAAGAAAACCGGCATCAACTGGTCTTAATTACACCAAAAATTGTACCTAGACTGCGTAGAGGAGTGGTCACCACAATATAATAAGAAAACCATCAACTTGTCTTAATTACACCAAAAATTGTACCTGGACTGCGTAAAGGAGTGGTCACCACAATATAATTTAAAAACCCTCAAATGGTCTGAATCCCACCAAATATTGTACCTGGACAACAATGAGGATGCGGTTGATTGTGTAAGTCCTGCAGCAGTGTGGCACCAGTGGGAGCAGTTCTGGCATGTGAGGTTCTGGCACCAGTATGCACTTTCCAAACACAAGCAGGGATGACACAGGTGGCAGACCACAACAGTTTGACATCTGGGCTGGTTTGAAGGATTTGTCCAAAAAATGTGTGACCTTGACCATAGCTCCAACCAATCCTACTATTAACATGCAAAGGATGGTGGAGGGCCTATCAGGGATTAAACTGTATTTTTCCTAATTTTCACTAATAATGTTTGGGTGTAATATACACACAAAGACGAGTGCTCAATTGCTAAGAGTCATTGATGAAGAGGAAGACAAGCAGGCTTGTCTGTAGAATTTGCAGGCAAATTGTGTTGCGTTATATAGGTAACACCCAAAGAGAAGAGCTCCTTTGCTCCATTGCTAATTGTAATTGCTGAAATAGAAATAATAGGGCTGACAGTCTTGGTCTAAATCTGCAGTTACATTTTATTGTACCATAGCTCACTGCGAAACAGGAGAGGTGGCAGGGTTTAGTGATAATCTTTCTCAAACAATACTAATTCATCCCACCATCATAGAAGTCTGTGTAGTATGATATCATTGCCGATTATGGCCTTCCAAAGGGAATGACTAGTTGATTTTAGGGCAGAGCTGTCACGATTTTTGGGCAATTCTTTTACAGCACAGCAAATATCAAAATGTTGAGCGGACTCATCTGCATCACCACTGGGTGTCTTGGGAAAGCAATTTCTTTTACAACAAGCAGTTGCCAGAGAAACTAAAGGAGAAGACGTCCCAACAAGATGTTGATAAGTCTGGGATCCTTGCAAAGAAAATTAAGTATTTAATCTACAATTAAATATAGTTAGCACATTTACTTTGTTTTATTGCACACTATAATTTTCTGTAGCACCTTTTCAAAATGTATTATTAAGGCAATCACTTGACTCAAGCTAACCGTGTCTGCACTTTCTTCACAGGTAACTACTTCGCTGGACTAAAGTATATTCCCCTCAAATGCTAGTCTTCTTGCAGCTGCTGCAGTCTCCTACATGCTGTTGCAGAAACCAGAAATTGACCCTAATTGTTTCTAAACACAAACAGCATCTCCTGCATGTCATTTGTAAAAAGTTCTGTAATACCAAGTTGATAGTGTGTGCAAAACAGGAAATGTGATGGAATTCAACCCCGCTGTAATGCCTGACCAATATTGGGGTCGTAATCAGAAATGACATATCGTCAGGAGAGTCCAAGCAAGATTAGCCATTTTCAATGACATCCCTTAGTTTTTGGAACAGTTTGTCAGCTGTATGCCTGTTACTGAAGCCGCTGATACACAGAGTAGCCTACTTCTCAAAAATGTGACGTACCTGGGTACATGCTGCAGCTGTCCATGCTGGGGAAGGCAAATGACCAACCCAGTGGGCTTTCACATTCATATAATCTTTAGTTTGCCCAGTTCCGCTTGTACACATATCTGTGGTTAAGTGTACAGTGGGTAGAATGCCATTTTGTCGCCCAATAATTAAATTTTTAGGAACTTTCCGGTACAGGAGAGAATTAGCTTTTCTAGTAAAATGGTATAGTGATGACATTTGCTAACAGGGACATAACACCTCAATTAAATGTCTTAAACCAACTGTATTAATAGTGGACATTGGACACAGATCTAACACTAGCATAGTACCCAGGGCGTCTGTGATCTGCTTTGCGACTGGGTGACAGGCTTCATTCTTGCTTCCTCTTGCAAAGGATTGTTTAACTGCCAATTGTTGCTTCTGGGGATATTGATTATGAAGGTGTTGGGGGGGAAGATTGCAGGTGCCGGGATGTAGATGAGAGAAGGGAGGTAGATTATGCTGGAATGCTTGTTGTTATTTTTTTTTACCGAAGTTTCTGATTTTCCCAACAGTTTTCCAAGAACTCGCTGAAAAATGACGAAACATGGATGAGGATCCCAGATGGTTAAGGTCCCTACCTCTACTGAGTGTGGCTTTAAAAATGCTACAAATGGATAGACAACTCTTGCCAGGATTGGTGTAAAAATAATTCCACACTTAAGAGGTGGATTTTTGGTCTTATGCCCAGGCATGACAATGGCCTTTTTGTTATCACTGGCAAGAACTGCAGCAATTTTTCTTTTCAAGTGTATGGAAATCATATTGTGACATAGGAGGTGTTCAAAATTGAATAAAAAATGACTGGAAACTAGTGTTACTGAGGTTAATAATAATGTAGCTACAAAATAATACCTAAATTATGTTATTTTAGCACCAATAAATGTAATTTTTTTTAACAAATTGCAAAACAAAACCAAACAAAACCAAAACACACAAGGGCGGTTTTGCAAAACCAAAACCAAAACCAAAACCAAAACACGACGGTAATCCAGATCCAAAACCGAATCCAAAACCAAAACACGGGGGTCAGTGACCATCTCTAGTTTCGAGTATCAACGTTGTAGGATGTTGAATGTTTAAGACAACATTAACACTTTTACACAGTGTGGCTCTACAGGGGTTTCTACTCTGCATAAACCAATGAGAAATTCTAGTTTGTGGAGGCGTCTCTAAGAGTGGAGATTAGGGGCCTGATTCATTAAGGAACTTAAATTAAGAAGTTTATTATTTAAGTCTCCTAGACAAAACCGTGTTACAGTGAAAGGGGTGAAAATTAGTTTTCTGTTTTGCACATAAGTTAAATACTGACTGTTTTTTCATGTATCAGACAAATATCAACTTTAAATTTCAGTGCACAAATAAGCTATCAAGTATTTGTGTGCTACATGAAAAAACAGGCAGTATTTAAGTAATATAAGTTCCTTAATGAATCAGGCCCTAGGTGTGTACCTTAGTGGACCATCTATGTGAACCAATACAAAGACGTATTCCGCGATGCTTAGTATTGTATCGTCATCCCCTCACGATAGAGGGCCTAGGGCCACTCGGAAGATTCCCCTGCAGTTTCTCGGATATCATATATATATATATATATATATATGTTGCTGAATCTGATATATAGCTGTGCTGCTATTATGTATAGTCTCCAGCATTCCTATTTGCCTGTGACACTGTTACAGCTAACAATTTGTCAGCAGATTGTAGGAACACAAGAGAGTGTGCAGCTATGATTGACTGCATTGTATCAGGACAGCTGCTTTTACATTCAGCAACATAGCTGTCATCCCAGGCATAAAAGCATCACAACCACTTCTGTTCTTTTAGGAAGTGGGTCTACCTTCTACAGTGTGACTAGCCATAGGTGGGTGGTGGGTGACTGTTCAATGTGGCTGTCAATAGGATGGGGGGATTGCAATGTGCAGGAGATCGCCTGAGCCTTGTACCTGCCAATATGAAGGGGTGCCTCGGCATTGACCCTTAGGTGATTTACAGGGGGTTTTCTGTGCAATATGCATACCAATGTGAGTGTCTCTCAGGGGCTGGCTGGCTAGGTTTAGCCTAGGGTGCAAGTACGCAGAACGAGGCATGTTGCTTCTTGGGGAACCCCATCACCAATTACAGATAAATAAAATGTATCAATGAACTATATTGTATTCCCTACTAACCAATCTGAGAGACTATCTCATGCTCTGACCAATCAGAATGAAGCTGTTCTCTATGGGCTAGTTAGTGACAGGCCTCCCAGTCTCTTGATTGTAACGGGGCTCTAAAAGGAGCAGTATTAGAAGCTTCAAGAAAGAAGAGGTCCGGATTGAAATGGATTTAGCCGATTAATAAATTGGTGAAAGTCTTTATTTAAATATAGAACTTTATCAGGGTGTACATTATTTTTATATAACTACAGGTCCCAGGAGGCCCAGGATGCCATGGCATGAAGGTTCCTCGTAGCTTTTTTATCCACTTTTTTTGACTATTACATGAACCTCCCATTAACAGGGTTGTAGGGGGAAACCCCAGTGCTGTCAGCATTTGGGCTGTTTTTTCCTCAGCTTCGCCTCTCCTATTGGAAGCCGTGTAAGATGTGTCTGAACCTGCCTATGGCCATATGCATACATATCTTTGGTAGTACGGAAATGCATCATGTGTGCTAAAAATGGGCCTACGTCCAACTCAGCATCAGGATAACAAGAATAAGACTTGAGAATGTAATCAATCAAAAATAAATCATTAAAAGATGTAAACCGACTGCCGATCTTCTTAACGCAGCTCGGTGCTTGGTGGCTTGCTAACGGGAGAAACCTGTATTTAATACAATTTGATATCTTGCAAATATGAAAAAAAATCTATAAAGGAATAAAGGAAACACGGCGCCACATGGTGTATTACCACAATATATTAATGTAATAAGAGAGAGTAAAGTGGAGGAGTCAGATGTGTACTCAAGGATAATAACTTCTCTCCGGTAGGGCTAATGAAACCAAAAGGGTGAATAGATATATACAAAAGTGACAGCACACTGTGTTCAATGCCACCAATGTAATCACCAATAAACATAAAACTGCGTACCAGATAATAGAACCAGAAGATGTATGAATCAGTTCAATGGAAAACTCCAAATCTGAGCAGCTGTTACCAGTAACGTCACTCATCCAAGTGTACAATTCTGTTAGGACTGTAACTTCAGCATCATAGGAGCAATATAAAAAAAACTCATATAGTGTAATATTGTAAAAACTCAGATTTTACTAATAAAATAGTAAGTATCACACTTACATAAAAACACAAGGTAACAAACATATATTGGTATCTTTAGGTACTCATCTGGGATGTAATCAGAGATGTATGCATAGATATCAATCAGCTCATATATAAATCTCTGCAGCGCTCCCACCACACTAGTACCACGATATCCAAACAGATGATGGAAAGGTCCTTAGACACTCCTCAACGCGTTTCGTCTGGTTAGATGTTCAGACTTCATCAGGAGGAAAAAATAGTATACTATTTTTTCCTCCTGATGAAGTCTGAACATCTAACCAGACGAAACGCGTTGAGGAGTGTCTAAGGACCTTTCCATCATTTTATGCTTACCTAAATAATAAAACTCATACATTTACCCAAATATTTCCTCGTCTCATCGCAATTCCTCTACTTGCGGACTCTCAGACCTGAAATTGTAGGCGCAGATAAACGTACGGTACATGTGGTTTTCAGTGGCTTTCTCTAGGATGTTTGTCTTTTCTGGGTTGTCGGATTGCTGCTTTAATTACAGAATGATACAAACATGTAAATGTAGAAATGCTTTCATATATGCAAAATATCCACCAGGGCTGGATTAAGGGAATGGAGGCCCCTGGGCTAAGGTGGCCTCCATTCCCCCGTGAGACCCCTCCCCCCCCCTGAGACCCCACCGTGAGCCGCCCTCCGCCCCCCACCCTAAGCGCTTATCTCTTTCTGTTGTCCTGTCACTGTAGTCCTTTCATCGCCACGCAGTAAGCTCCTTACTGAGGAAATCTTGTGAGAGTGAGACTCATGAGATCTCCTCAGTAAGGAGATTACTGAGCGCCGGGTAAGGACTACAGTGACAGGCTCAGCAGCATTGATTGGGTCGGGGGTGACTCCTGCCCCTGCAAGGATCAATAATGCCGCTGAGCCCTGGATGCTTGAGGCCCCTGAGCTGTAGCCCAGTTAGACCTCGGGTTAATCCGGCCCTGATATCCACCCTTGCCAGCTGATTTAAATCTTATTCCAAGGAAATCTCAATTTGATAGATTTTGCACAAATGAAGGCACATCATTAACCAGCAGCACTTGTGAGCACACATGATACACTGATAAATCTATTTAGGTGCGTTTATTGTCCCGCAAACGAATGCATTTGTTCCGTATTTCACTGCTCACATCCATATACCGCTCAAATAAGCTTCCGGGGTGCCACAACACCACTTGAGGGACATTTGTGCTGCTCCAACATTTCGTAAGTGACTATTACTATTAGGCTTCCAAGTGCTACACAATATTTTGTTAATGGCATTGTTAAAATGTTCTATAACATTGGACAAAAAGCTAGAATATAATGTCGTAATCAGATTAATCAAATTGTGCTAAGTTCACTTATTTTTAAATATGATTTATTGAAGCTTTGGCGATCTATAACAACTTGATTTTACTTTGTCCCTTAATACCTACTTATGTATTGAAAAAACATATCATATGCTAGGTTCCATTTATTTTGTATGTCCTGTAGCTCAGAGCTGTTGCTCAGTATGCTTAGAGCCTCTGCTCAGCCTCTTATCTTCCTGGGAACGGCTACAGAAAGCTGTGCCCATGGTGGGAGCCAGGTAATAGAATAATACATCAAGGGGGTGATTTTTTTATTTTTATTTTTGTTGCTTATTTATTTATTTTACTAAAATATTTATGCATACTATATTTCTGACAGTACTACCATGAATGGATGTTATTTTGACAGTAACATAGCAATACGTGCCTTTGCAGGAAGGAATATTAGTCTACTGTGTTTGTTTATATAAAAGATCTCCCAACGGTGCATTCTCTGTCTTATTGGTATTCTTATGCCATTGTTTCCCCATTAGCATTACATTTTTTCATGACTCGCTTTGTGTCTCAATGTTGTGTCTCCCAATGCACTCCGAACAATGTAATAAAAGCTTTGCAAATACATAATTGCCACATGTAAAAATGACCCTTCTCTGCCATGATAAATTGAGGCTAATTGAGAACTGATGGACTTTTAAGTTCTATTCTCACTCTTTCTGCCAGAGTTGGATCTCTTCACACATATCACAGCTCTCTAAAAGCTGCTTAAGGCTCCTTACCTGCTGGCAATTTTGTCTACTTTAAAAAGAAAAAACAAGTACAAACTGCATGTGGAAAGCCTGGTATAGTGCTTTTTCCATCCATTCCTATTCATTCCAATAGCTCATATGTTCCCATGGGGTTGCCAGCATGTCTGCTACTTGTAGAAATCTCATTGAAGTGAACACTTCAATTCACATCAAAGCAGAACAAGTACACACAAGGTTGACAAAGGGAGTGCAGATGTGAGAAATAGAGGGTGTAGTTGCTTACAGTCTAGAGGAAAAGGCAAAGCTGAAATATTGCTAGTGAGACTATGAGAGTTTATGGGACTGTTGTTAGTAGGCTTTAGTGAAGAGGTAGATTTTGATGGAATACTTGAAAGTTTGAATGTTGGGGTAGAGTCTAGATCAGCACAGGAGAAGTCTACGATGTGAGTGTGAAGTGGTTATCAGAGCAGAGGCAAGGCAGATCTAAGAAGGCTAGAGGAAGTGTATCTCACAACAAGATCAGAAATGTATGAAGAGCAGGACATTGTGCGGGCTTTGAAAGTAAGGGTGAGTATCTTTAATTGAAGTCTGGATGTAATGGTAAGCCAGTGTAGGAATTTGCAAGGTGGGGCAGTGGTGAAAGAGGAAAATCAGTCAGGTAATGAGAAGACAAGATAGCAGAAGTTGCAGAAGTCAAGGTAGAAGATAATAAGAAAATAGATAAGGCTTTTGGTATCATCATGAGTGAGGAAGGAAAGTCAACTGGCAATATTTAGAAGAGGAGTCATCAAGACAATGCAAGGGACTGTAGTAGAGTAAAGCTGAGGGTGGAATTGAGGATGACCCTAAGGCAGAGGGCTTGGGAAAGTGAAGCAAGTATTGTCATAAGGAAAACAAAGATATGGATTGTGACACTAGGACAGAGATGGTGAGCTCTGATTTAATCATGTTAACTTTAAGTAACACTAGAACATCCAGCTGGAGATGACATACAAGCAGTTTGACACATGGGATTAGAGAAAGGAATAGAGGTTAGGGAAGGAGAGGGAGATTTGGGTGTTGTCTGCATAGAAGTGGTAAATGGGGCTGAAGGATCATTTGAGTTCACTGACGGAAGAGGAATAAAGAGATAAAAGCAAAGGGCCATCAACAGAGCCTTGAGGAACCCCAATAGATACAAAAAGTGGAGGAGAGGATGTGTTAAAAATAGAAACACTGATGGAGCATTCAGAATGGTAGGAAGTGAAAAAGGAGAGAACATTGCTTCAAAGGTCAAGAGAGTAAAAGTTGTCAAGGAGAAGAGGGTGGTCAACTGATCGAAACCTGCAGAGAGATCAAGAAAGATTAGCAGGGAGGAGTGACCATTCAATTTAGAGTAGTTTGTTGGTCACTTTTGAGGGATTGTCTTGTTGGAGTCTAGAGAGTAGAAACACAATTGCAGAAGGTTAAGAAGAAAGTGAATGGAGAGAAAGTGGGTCAGATGGTCACACCTGCCAACATTCCTGAATGTAAATTTGAGACAAAATAAGGTACACCTTCAATCCACCCAAATCTGCTCAAAACACACCTCCAATCCGCACAAATCAACTGAAACCATGCAGCGATCCATCCATACCAATTCATTTCAGATAAGACCACAACCATTTGTCAACATATAGGTAATTGTTGTAAAATATAATAGGTAGCAGAAGTAAGGGGGTAAGGGGAAATTGTTTGAAATAAAATAGTATAGATGATAGCATGTGTGTAAATCTATATATCTATAAGGAAGAGTAAAAATAATTAGAAGACTTATTATCATTGTGTATTTCTTATCTTGTAATTTATATGAACAACATTTGTAGAATCATCATTATGAGGCTGTTAGCTAGTGAGAATTCTTTTAAGTGAAATTCTTACAAGTGTATTAACTAGTATAGTTAGATATATACAAGAGATGAACAGGAGGGGAACATTCTACCTGCAAACACTGCTACATGAGGACAACATTCAACAATCAGCCTTGAGCTCTGATATCCTCCACCACCCGGATTGCTAACTGCCTGGACTCTCCCTGCTGAACTGTTTCTCACACTTATTCAGGCCTGCTGCAGTATTATCACTTGGTGATTCCTCTTATGCTGCTTGGATTCCCACTTTTAAACCACACTGTTGCTCCACTTAGCTTGAACTTTGAACTGGCTCCCTCTTGTCCTGTGGATTTGTATAACCAGCTCAGTGCACCTTGTATTATGCCTTGTTTTATACTATTGCTTTCCAATCATGCCTGATGTTACTGTTTCACCTGTTTTTTCTAAACTCACCCATCTGCAATCTCTGCTGTCCTTTCTGCTTCTTATTCCCTGACTCATACTTTACATCTCTTCCTCTTTTCTCTCCTTCTACCTTTGCATTCTTTTTTATTCACCTCTTGTGCTCTCACCATTTCCTCACTACACTTGTAAGCCCTTACCATTCTTGATTTCTGAATTCTTTCTACTGTCTATTCCACACCTTCTCTAGCTTTATCATGATTTACTCCTCTCTCATTTCTGTCCTCTCTCTCTATCCCCCTGCTTCCCATGTCCAACCTTTCCATATTCTTCCTCCTCCTCACTCCCCCCTCTCACTTCCCATCCCCCTCCCTATTTCACTCCTCTAATCTCTTCTGTGCCTCTGGGCCCCTGATCTAACATGCTGCCCCCTCTTATATCTTTTCCTCTCTCCTCCCTTTCCCCACTCACACCTTGTCCCTCTTGTCCCCTTCGCTGCTCTTCTCTCAGCGTCAATCTGCTCCTACCTACCTCCTCCCTCTCTTTCTCCCCAGCTAATCTTCTCCCTCATGTCACTCCTACATTCTGCCTCTCCCATTCATAAACCCCCTTATCTGCCCCATCTCCACTCCTCCCCTACCTCTTGCTCCCCTGCCCCTCATCTCCTGTCTGCTGACAAATCCCCTTTTATTTCTGCGTCTCGTCCAATTCCAAACCTCTCTTCCTGTCATTCCCCTTGCTCCATATCTTACTCACCCTTGCAGACGAGCAACCCCAACAATCTCATCCATATCTCTCCTCTTTCCTCTCTTCCACTATCCTGTGGTCTCTGGAATGCCAGATCAGTCTGTAACAAATTGACCTCTATCCATAATCTCTTTATCCTTCAACCTGTTTGAAATTACTTAAACCTGGATATCCCCTGAGGACACTACCTCTCCAGCTGCTCTCTCTTTCGGGGGCTTGTCCTTCTCCCACACACCCAGACCTGGGGAACGGCAAGGAGGTGGCATCGGCATACTTCTCTCCTCCTGCTGTTCTTTTCGGGTTCTTCCCCCTGAACCCTCCCTCTCTTTTTCCTCCTTGGAGGTACACTCTATCCGCCTATTCCACTCAGTCCACCTTCGTGTTGCTGTTATCTACCGTCCTCCTGGTCCTGTCTCCCAATTTCTTGATCACTTTGCCACCTGGCTCCCTTTCTTTCTCTCCTCTGACCTTCCCTCCCTGATCTTGGGGGATTTTAATATCCCTATAGACAATCCCTCAGACCCTGCTGCCTCTAAACTTTACTCCCTCTCCTCCTCCCTTGGTCTCTCTCAATGGACCTCCTCTCCCTCCCACCGCAGTGGCCACTCCCTAGATCTGTTTTTTTCACACCTCGGTACTGTCTCTGACCTCATTAATTCCCCTTTTCCTCTCTCGGACCAACATCTCCTCTCTTTTAGCATCTCTCCCGCCGCTCTATCTCTGCGGTCTCCCTCCAACAGTCACTACATTGGCTCCCCATACCATACAGAATTAAATTAAAACTCCTCACCCTCACCTTTTAAGCTGTTAGTCAATCTTCCCCTCCCTACATCTCCAATCTCATCTCTACCTACACTCCTACCCGCCCCCTCAGCTCTGCCTCTGACCGCCGCCTCACTACTTTACTGATCATCTCCTCTCACTCTCGTCTTCAGGACTTTGCCCGGGCTGCTCCCCTGCTGTGGAATGATCTTCCACGTTCCATCAGGTTAGCATCTACTCTCAAAGGCTTCAAGCGTGCCCTTAAGACTCATTTCTTTATTCAAGTCTATCAGTCCTCCTAACTTTCTTGTCCTGGCTCTCTCCCCTAGTTAGTACCACCCTTTATGTGTCTCCCCCTTCCCTTTAGGTTGTTAGCTCTCATGAGCAGGGCCCTCTTTCCTTGTGTTCTCCTTCTACTGTTCCTTCACCCTCTGTACCTATTGGCCTGCTTCGCTGGCCCTGTTTTCCCTGTTTTATTAATCTTCTGCCTTCTTCTTGCTGATTTCTACTATCCCTTTCACTATCTGTCAGATATAATCTGATTTGCTTTACCCTATCACCTGTGTTTGTATATATTTGTGTATCATGTTGTGTCTTGGTTCTGTTTTCTGTATATGTAATGTACGGCGCTGCAGACCCTTTGTGGCGCCTTATAAGTCAAAGATAATAATAATAATCAACATCATCACCATTTATTTATATAGCGCCACTGATTCCGCAGCACTGTACAGAGAACTCACTCACATCTGTCCCTGCCCGATTGGAGCTTACAGTCTAAATTCCCTAACACACACACACACACACACACACAGATTTATCAGTAAATAGAGTTTTCATGTAAAATTTTCTTTGGAATCATTAAAAATAAAATGGATAAATTCCGCATAGTCAATGAGCCAAGATAATACAGTATATTTGTTATCAAATAGATATATTTACACATTGCTTTGACACTATATATATATATATATATATATATATATATATATATATACACACACATAATACACACACATATATATATATATATATATATATATATATATATATACTGTGTATATATATATATATGTACACATTTAAACATATATGTATATGTATATATATATATATATATATATATATATATACATACAAACATATATATGTATATACATACATATATGTATATACATATAAATATGTCTATATGTCTACATATATATATATATATATATATATATATATATATATACACATACATATATATTTTACATGTATATATGTATATTTATATATATATATATATATTCACACACACATATATATATATATATATATATATATATATATATATACACATATATATATATGTACACACATAAATATTTATTTATATATATATATATATATATATATATGTAGACATATAGACAGATTTATATGTATATACATATATGTATGTATATACATATATATGTTTGTATGTATATATATATATATATATATATATATATATATATATATACATATACATATATGTTTAAATGTGTACATATATATATATACACAGTATATATATATATATATATATATATATATATATATATATATATAAGTTAACCCGTGCATGATACTCATGCATTCTAGTCAAATCAAGCTACTTAAGGTGTTAAAAAGGTTCTAGTCATGCATTTGGGCCTAGCCCAGGCCTCCTCAGCGGAAGAGCGTTACTTCCCGACGCAAGCGCCCTTTTTTAACGTGGTTTTGTCCACATGTCACCACCTCATCATTTTTCTCCATCACCTCATCCTTCATCTTCATCGCCACATCCTTCATCAAGCTACTTAAGGTGTTAAAAACTCCCCACTGTCACCCCCGGCAACCACCAACCACTCCCAACTGTCACTTCTCCTTCAAGAAATATATAGGTCAGTGTATAACTCTGCCCAGCAGGTGGCGCTGCAACTTGTATACATATATACGATTCCACAGCATATTTTCCAACACGTCATGCCCCTTTTGGACTCAGAAATTCAGGATTCTCCAGTGAAAATAGTGATTATGTAGATCTTCCATGATGGCAATCCTATTGCTTCCTTCAATGCATTCTTTATGTTCCTGCCTTCCAAAAAGGGGTTGCCCAACTTTCTCTACATAGTCACATTCGTCACAAAATGTCTGTGAACTGAATTGACTGGGAGTGTCATTTTCATGTGGAAAATATTTAACAATGCTGTAGGGCACCATATACATACATTACCCATTAGTTTCAATGGCCTACTCATTTCAGTTGGGTTTCACCTTGGGACTTTGAGCTAAATAGGTTATTGACATAAAAAGGAAAACATAAATGCATGCAGATGTATGCATGAACACAAATATACTATGGGCACATAAAATAGAATTGATTGATACATAAATGGTTGCATGCTTTACATGTGCACTAATCACGTCAGAGGTCTTACTGGATGGGGCTCAATTGGCTTTTTATATACCTTTAATCCTACAGTCATGATTCACACCAGACAATCACTGAATAACTTTTTGTAGTCTGTCTTTTATAAAAACAAAACAAAAAAAAGGTACTGAAGGAATTGATAGGCTGCATCCCATGAATGTTGTTTCAGGCCAAAAAAAAAAGGTTCCCTCCACTGTCTATAGTTGTCAAGTATGCAGTAAAAAGGCCAAAAGCAAAAAATGAATTTAACGAATTAACTTGGGAGATTTTACATATCTTCAATGTAATTATACATAACCTAAAGTATCAGAAAAAGTAGCTGATCATGCACTTGGTGATCCGTGCGTTCTGCCAGGCTTGAAATGCTCAAATCTGTGTCCAGCAATCTGGGAAAGTTAAACAAACGTAAGATAAAGATTTTACCTATCATATATATCATGCAATGAGTTCCAATCTTACTGAAAAATTGTGATCTAAGTTGACCAGATTGCAAGCGTTCAATAATAATTGAGGGCCACACAGGTGTCAATTTATGTCAAGTTAAATGGAACAAAAAAACTAAATTGGCATAAAAAAATTGAATGTTATATGGAAGTCTCCCTATATTTGTTAAGCTATTACAGCTCAAAATAATGAATAGGAAACATTTGCATAATTACAAATGCAATAGCCAAATCCTATTTCCGTTTGCATATATATTTGCTTCTCTATACAATATATTCTGTTTATTTGCTCTACACTCCATCCTCCTTATAGAAAGATGGTTGCTGGGAATGTACAACCCTGCAATTACAAAGCCATTTATCAAGCAGAAAAGGCTAACCCTGCAGATTACTGTTTAAATCATCCCTCTAACCGAGATGAAGAAGATAGAGAATCAGCGGAAAGTTGCTTATTACTTGAGCTATTCAAAAGGCCATAATTTCATGATAGATTAAAGATGTTTCCGAGGCCGGTAGTTTCCTTGCATCCATTGTGAACGAGGCTTGTGACGGACAATAGAAATGTCTGCAGTGTGGACCAATGAATGTGACCCCTGAGGCTTCTCAATCTTTTCCTACTGATAAAAAATGAACTTCCTGTCACAAGAGATAAACTACAGTTCTTATCTGTTCTTTACATTTATTCCTCCACTGACACATCTCAATTCCGTCTATAGTGATCATTAAAAGGCCAGTGACATGATAAAAAAAGAAAGCATTTTTTTAAATCATTATTTTTTTTATTTACTTCAATTTCTCAAGTTCAATTTTTCATGAGTCTATATTTGTACTGTTTGAGATAAATGCTATTCTATGGCACAGCTGCAGGTTTTATATCTGTAACTGTTGTCCCTGAGCCTGAATGGTTTGTCACTTTGCACTGTAATGTGTTGCTCTTTTAGCGCTAATTAGCTAATATTGATGTCTGTAGGGCAGAAAGTCCATGGCAGATCGCCCAAGTGAATAGATCTGACTGCAGGGGAAAGTGGAAGGTTCTTGGAGGGGCACAGTGGGCTTGTACACACAGAGATGTCAAAGTAATACACAAAGAGAAGAAAAGTAACTTGATTTTATGTTTGTAATACTGAGAATAAGTCACAGTACAAAACGCTATCATAGAATCAATAAACCTGATCACAAGGTGATCTCATAGGATAAAGGCAGGGCCAGGGTAAGGGATTGGTAGAAAAGACAGCTGCCTAGGACTCAGGAAGACTTGGGGGTACCGGTCCAGCAATGAATACAATTAATTTTTAAAATGTTAAAAATCAAATATAGATTTGATTTATTTTAAAATGAAATACAGTGTATAATTGCAGATTGGCCTGATGGGCCAGTGTTGCTGGGGTATTAGAGTATATCTATTCTTTTAATGCTTACCTGTTAGAATCTTGTAACACTTGTAGCATACTTACCAACTTTGGAGATGTTACCTTTGGAAGGGGAGATCTTGATGACGCGTCTTGGGGGGGGTGGTCACGTGGATTACGTCTTTAGGTTCCATCCCTCTGCTAAACAGTGTCAATTTCAGCCTATTACAGCAGGGGCGGGGGCAGGATGGCATATTTAGCCCCGTCCCCACCAACTTCACCAACAACGTGGGCAAGATGCGGGAGGTTATCCTGCTCTCTCAGGAGTCCAGGAGAACTCTCAAAAATTTGAGAGCAGGCAACTATGCCTTGTAGTCAATAGATCCTCACAGTGGTGCAAGATGAACACTGTATTCTTACTGGGCCTTGTTTACTGTTAGGTGCAAATTCAGCTAGAGGGTGCAAATTGCACCTGGTCAAACCATGTTGCAATGCAAGGGGTTCAAATGCTAACACATTTGCCCATTTGCGCAAATAGAAATGTACTGCATGTCCATAAAGTTTCTAATTGGTGTTTATTATCATTCTCTTTAGCAGGTGTATGACACCAGGCTCCCAGGTTCTGTCACTTACGTCTTCGCTGCCTTTCCAAGTTGTCCCTGCGGTCCTCAGGCTCTGCTGGTTTCAGGTCTCTCTGTAAGATGCAGTTCAATCTGTCTCCACTCTAGAGATCCCTCCAGAATCAGAGTATGGGCGTAGCCATCTTGGATTTGGTCACACGATTCCTCTCAGCCAATCGGGTGATAAAAGTCTTCATTTCAGATTCCCTCCAAAACCAGTTCATGGGAGATGCCATCCTGGATATAGTCACCTGATCCATCTCAGCAACTCAGAGTGCTGCTTCTGCCCAGCTGGGTGCAGTCTCCAATCAGGAATCAACAACAACTATAAAAGAACTTCCTGGAGTCCTTACCTGTTGCCAGTACAACGGTGTATTTCAGACGCTAACCTGGTTTCCAGTAGTTTGCAGTCTTGCTACAGTCTTGCTATTAATACAGCTCTGACAGTGCAGTCTGCATTCTGGCTCCAAGCCAGTTCCAACACTCTGATTGCATTCCTGTTACAGTGATTCATCTCCAGCAATCTGCTTACAGATTTTCGGTTACAACCCAATTCCAGCATTCCAGTTAAAGTATTCCGGTTCCAGTCCGGTTACGGCAATACTCTTTCAGCATTCTGTTTACAGTCCGGGTAAAGCATTTACAGTTCCAGTACGGTCCAGCAATCCAGTTCCTGTTTGCTTTTTTCTGCTAGTACAATCACCATCCGCACCAGTCCTTTCACTACGTGCAGAGGAACATTATCAGGCCACCCAGCTTTGTCCACATAGTCACCAGTCCAGCTCCAGTGACACAACCCAATCCGGTTACAGACAGATCCTCAGGCGTGACAATGAAACTTTCCCCTTACAGTATAGCAAGTGGATAACGCAAACTGTGACAGGAAGCCACTCGTCGTGGAACCAGGAGAGGTAGTAGCTACTTGTAATGCTGTCACTCTACCCATCATGCCCTTATTGTGGCAGAACGCCATGGCATTCCGTCGCTTAAGACAAGGGATCCAGCCTTCATCTCGGTATACACTGGCATAGTTCTCTGTTGTTCTTATACAGCACTTAGATCTCCCACTCTGAGAAGAATGACTGCAACATGGGACAGTAACTATGTACAGCTACCTAATGAGGAATGACCTATAGAGGAGATAAGAGGTGGTTGAGCAGTAGCTACACCTATTACAGTGGGGGATAGGACTAATAGCAGGAACAGCTCTATGCACCCCCCCCCCCCCTTTATAAAATATCACCTCCCAGATGATATCCAAACCCAATTGTCAATTATCCAAAAATGAGCGGAGCCTGCTGGGAAAGGAGCATTAGTATACATATTGTGGAAAGACTTTCACTACAGTGACATTAAAAAGATTTAAAATGT
The DNA here is from genome assembly GCF_038048845.1 of Mixophyes fleayi. NCBI lineage: Eukaryota > Metazoa > Chordata > Amphibia > Anura > Limnodynastidae > Mixophyes > Mixophyes fleayi. Next base: position 315,405,910 of record NC_134405.1, on the reverse strand, counting down.
ATATGTGAAATGTGTACATTTTCACGTTGTCAAAAATGAATTAATTGCACTCTTAAAAAAATTTAGTTTTGACACTGAGATTTCACGATAAGACTAATGTACATCTTTATTATATCCCCTGTGCAGGTCTATTAGTGAATCGTTTGCATAATTTCTAGGCAGCAGAAAACAGTGACTGCTGCTTTATATTATTTTTTTCTTCAGTTTTCCAATATATAAAGGGACACACAGAATTGTGCACGGTTCTGCACTAGACAAGTCCAGTGTACATCATGGAAGCTTATTTACTTGTTGTTGTTGATTGCTTCTTACTCAGAAAGATAGGTTCCTGAGCATGTCAAAATATCTTTATGGGTACAGGTGTAACAGTGATGTTAGCATTGTACAGGTGATATTTGTGCTACCCAGACATACCTGTAGAGCTGTAATAAGGGATTATTTTTTGGTAGGCTTAGATCAATTTTCATCATAAGTAAAGTGCAGAAAAAATTAGTATTAGGCTCAGGGGCTGGCTGGCAAATTTTAGCCTGGGGGGCAAGAAGACGGCAGTGGCCCATTATTTACGGCACATCCTTAAAAGGTAGGATTAGGTATAAAGCTCAGGAGCTGATTTATCAAAAAATGGATATTATTGAAGGTGGAAGGGCTTTTTTAAATTTCACCCTATATATTAATGGGATTACCACTGGCGATAAACTCTTTTTTGGGAGCCGATTTATCAAACATCGAGGCAATATATCCCCGTACTGTTAGCCCCATCCGCAGATGGTATTACCAGAGCAGTAGCATTAAAAATGCTTTTTTTTCTAATTTTAAAGCAATACTGTTTAAATGGTTAGTATTTTGTATACGAAAAGGAAAGGTACTTGTTAATGATATGGGGACCACTATAGTTCTTCCAGTTAAATTGCTATTTTCCCCTACTGCCTGGCTCAAGTCAAGATTCCCGTGGAAGATTTGAAAACAGCTGTACAAGAAAGAAGCGGCGCTGATGAGCTACAGTGTCATCCATATAATTAACAAGTACCTAAAGAAAAAAAAAATAAACATTATTCCTTTTAAAGTTAAGATTTAATTTAAGTTAGATTCAAGTAAAAAAAACAGTAACAGTAACAATTAAAATAGTAATATATTAAAATACTGAACATGCATTTACTTGGATAAAAGTGAATGTTATTTGTTGATTTCTCTCTGTTTTTCTCTAATCTTCTCCTTTGTTTCTTTTTTTCTTAGATTCAGAGGCGGGTTATACTATGCCTGGTTGTCAAGACTCGACTCAGTAGCCTATTAGGAACATTTTAAAGGAAAAGAAGGCAGATGGCCCAGTAACTCAGCCCATTGTAGCCCACAATGGGCACAGCCCAGCCAGCCCCTGATTCTATGTTCTGCCTTTATGCGAGCCCAGGGCTATCTTAACAACATTATGGGCCCCCAGGCAAAGCAGTGCATCGGGGCCCTTATATATATATATATATATATATATATATATATATATATATAGATAGATGTATAGAGATATAGATATAGATATATAGCGCTAGAGATAGATAGATGTACTTGCTCAGTGAGTTAAGGTTTTTTTTGCAGGTTTTTTCTTTTGCAGGATTATTTATTCTAATTAAGAGCCCTGCCTATGGGGCCCCCTGCCCATCGTACCCAATGGAAAAGATGGTCCTGTGCAAGCCTCCAATGACAATGGCTCCCATTGAATTAGTGGGAATACAGTGCTGCAAATTTGAGACCCTCCTAATAAAAGGAGGCTCCCATTTGATATAGGGACTTATGTAAGGTATATAAGTTTAAGCTTAAGAATACAGCAGTACTTCCTTTGCTGCAAAGACGGTATTTATAAAGAAGCAGGATCTGAACAAACAAATTGAAGCTGCAACTTGGAAAGCATATTCTTAGGAAACTGGTGGATAGATAGGTGATATTCTTCCTAAGTACCAGCATTGCTGGGAACTACAACTCATTCTTGCCAACTTTGGCAGCATGATATCCGGGAGGGGACATCGTCATGTGGGCGTGACCACGCGAATCGCGTTGTTAGGTCCTGTCCCCTGTCAAACTTTATTAATATTGGCCTATCACAGCAGGGGGTGGGGCTAGAATGACGCAGTTAGCCCCACCCCCATCTACCTCATCAACGTAGAAGGTAGGCTGCGGGAGGTTGCCCTGCTCTCTCGGAGAACTCTCAAAAATTTGTGAGTCTCCCGGGAGAATATGCAACAAGGCTACAGGTGCGATCATTTATTCACAAATACCACCGATAGCCTCTTTCAATCGTTTTTCTTAGAGACTATACAATTACTCCCATTCGGCGACCGATACCAACACTGTTCCTGCAAACCCGTGTGACAACTTTGTTTGAAGTGTATTTGCTTTTGATTATGGCATGAATTATTGTATCTAATTTTTACTTTTTGCCAGCTGGTATATTGTGTATAATACTGACATAACTATGTGATTTTAATAATCTACAGTTTTTATGATTCTGAGACAGCAGAGTATTTACATACTTTTACTGTTAGGGCAGCCAGTTCTTTTTCTGTTTTCATTTTATTTGTTTCCTGCAATGTCTGCTTTTCCAGGGATTCTTAGAAAACTATAAAAATAAAATAAGCACCAAGTAATAAGTTCAATGTATAATAACTAATAAAAGTAAAAAATAATAATTCGATATGGCAGGATAATACACAAAGGGCATTCGACTACATGAATAAATTACAATTTATAATTAGCTGTAGCATAAATTTATAACCTAACCATATACATACAGCACTAAAAATAAAAACAAATATCTTATAGCAACAAAGAATAATAGAGTACATATTGAAAAAATAATTATAAAACAGTGTTAAAAACATTGTATCCACAGCTGCATGATTAGTAATCTGAGAGCGTTACATAGAGTAAGTTAATATAGTCAAACGAGAGGTGAGTGCCCAGCTCACCTCACTCCTCATAGAATTTGTTCTGTAACACAATGAGTGATACAAAATATTAATATAATTAATGAACCACCCCACTCCCTGTGAGGATAGCTATAGCGGAATATAGGGTCCGTTTACCAATAAACGTTTGTTAATAGTCAGAGGCAGAACTAGCGAGTTGTGGGCCCCGGTGCAGAGAAGCGGAGAGGAGGGATTCGGTGCACACAGCTCACTAGTTCCCCTTGCAGCGGGCCCCATTATCTTCCTGGGCCTCAGTGCACTGCACCTACTGCACCAATGGTAGTTCCGCCACTGTTAATAGAAACTGCTTGTGACCCTTGCAGTAGTAAATAAGCAGATGTCTCACTTCATCTGTTGCGGGTGATCATGGGTGCAAGCAGCGGCTTTTCCTAACTTTTCTAGAGGAATATTCTGTAAGCGGGTATAAGCTCTGTTGTGGTGATAAAACACATAGCTGGATGGGGGATCTAATCGTCCCCTTGCTGTAGAATTCCAGCCAAGAGAGGCATCAGTAGGATGCCACTTTCTTTTTGATGATCCTTATGGGTGAGCTTGCCAAACTGCATAACTCAAACTAATTCAACACCCCCTAAATCTGACAATTTCAAAAATTGATGGAATATTTTTACGACTGTCTATATAAAACTGTAGAACATGTATTTTACATGCTCTGTTTATAAGAATGTCTCACTGCTTTGATTCTAGTCAGTGGCATTGATGGGATTAATTTAGTTAAACATGAAATCAGTTATGGATACATGACCTGAAGACACTTAATCCACTAGCCATGAACAAGACAGATGATTTCATCTTCTCCTTGTCATTTGGTATTGGTTACACTGAAATAGTCTTACACTGTGTTTTTTTTTTGTTTTCCCAGATCGCCTTGTGGGCTCATTCCTGGAACTAAGATGACTTGTCTTACCATCAACTTTCTCCACAGCAACGTATACTTAGACCATACCCGTCTTTAGAACTCTGACCAGGCAGTTGCTGGTGTCATGCTGGTGTCATCTGACACTAGCAACTGCATTGTCAAAATTCTAAAGACAGGTGTCCTTTGCGTGTAGGAGTTTTCAATGCCCAAATTTTGGGCACCTATTTCAAATACTGATAACAAGCACACCAATGTTTGCACACATAGATGAAAAAATGTAAATTTGCCTACAAATCAGTCTCCTTTGTGAAAAATATTTTCAAAAATGATTGATTTTTTGGTATATTGAATTTCTTTTGGCTACGTTGTGACAGACAGCTTTCCTGTATAAAATAATTTCTCTCCGGTTTGAGCACAGACTTTTTGTTCTTTCTTTATTTTATTCTTGTGTCCTTTATGAGGTTTGTTTACTATGTGTAATAATTAATTGTGTTCTATTTTACTTCTTCTCAGATATAGTCTATTTTAAATTTGGTAGCATTTAAATCATATTGATCAAGATCTGGTCACAGCTCCATCGTCAACTCTCCAATTAATGCACATTCAAACTTCTCACAGCAAAGGTGAAATATCTTTGCATCTGTTGGCAGGAGTGAGTAACTGCTTAACCCTGAATTATAGTAAAATGCCTGGGATATACTTGGTGCTACTAGCGGAAGGAGGATTATTGGAGAAATTTTACATTTGTGTGGAGTTCTCCTTTAAAGAGTAATAAACATAGTAATAGCTAGCAAACATACATTTAAAAAGTTTTATGTAAATCAACCTTTCCTAAAAATATGGCACCTATTTAAGTATCTGTGTAAGGCCACTCACAGCCTCCTCCATCTATGCATGGTCAGTGCTTTGAGCACTGCTTGCCACTCTTCAGATGTAAAGACCAGATTGGAGGTAGTGAGTAGTGACGTGTCTAAGTAAATCAGTATATTGGATAATACAACTTACTAGAATCTGGATACTTGAAATAGGAATCTATTTTTAACAGGACTTAAAATTGTCTGCTGAAAACTTAGAAACACACTATTATTGTCATGTGACAGGTGACAGCTTGTGAATAAAAGACCTTCCTTAGCAACATCTGTAACTATGGAGACATTCCAGTTTGATTCTGTGGTTACTGATGTTACTAAGGGACATCAGTTGTTCACAATAGATATTCTGTCATATGGTGGTAGATGAGGGTTTTCCGTAGGCAATTTCAGGCAGAAATCTTATTTTATGTATCACACGTTAGTCCAGTAAAATGTGGTACTCAGCATAAGGAGTTTGACTAGGTAACATAATTTTTCAGTGATGTAAATTTTGACAAATGTGCAGAGTATACATTAATTTAAATGTATGTTTGCTTGGTGTTTCTATTTTATTATATTTTCCCAAGCAAATACATTTAATGTAAATATCTTTTGACATGCTGTAGCTAAATCTTATTAATATTACTTTGCATGTTCCCTTTAGGCAGGTTTTTTCTTTAATGAACAGTGTATATCCATCCATAGCGTAGTGGCTGCTAGCCAGCAGTGTTTATCCATTTGTAAATCTAGTGTTTATCTGTTTTGCACATGATTAATTTTGTTACTTTGTTACAGTCCATTGTAATTCCAAATCACACTGACACTGTACTTAACTGGGATTGACCTATTTCTGAGATCATCCCTGCAAATTCCATTAGAAAAGACATTATTCTGCACAAGATTCATGCTGCATAAATAGGCTTTCTGTGGTACATATGTTTTCCTTGCTGATTGGGTGCTTATATTTAGTGCGCAGATGTACTACTACTGACATATGTATTAAGATCATTTAAGACAACTAAAAACATAAAAGTTCTAAAATAATTTTGCATCTAGTACTCAGTTTGTAACATTATTATAAAAATAATAATAATAATAATAATAATAACTATAATAATAATAATAATAATAATATTAACTATAATAACAATGATAATAATAATAACAATAATAACTATAATAATAATAATAATAATAATAATAATAATAATAATAATAATAATAACTATAATAACAATAATAATAATAATGATAGTTAAATAATAACAATAATAATAATAAGAAGAAGAATAATAAGAATACCAATAGTAATAATAATAATGGTACTACTAATAAATTATACATGACAACTAAAATACAATTAGTTGCTAAGGGCTACCGCACCTTTTTACACAGTTAGCAGTGCACCACATGTTATACTAAAATAAAATGTAAGATAAATACTTATATTTATATATACATTTCTATTTCAATAAAAGACCTTACGTATGATATAGATTAAACATGGTGGGCCTGAGTCATTAAGGCAGGCATACTGAGCGCATCATGCGTTTATTTTAAATCACCCGTAAATCGTCTCTCTGTACTCCCGAGATCAACAAGAAACGGATCTCAGGATACGTGTGGTGATGACGGGTGTAGGTTCACTCTACTGTACTAGACCAGACACTGCAGGTTACATACAATACCTATGTGGAATATAAAATCTCCAAAGAAAGCACAGGAAAAAAATATGAATCAATTATTGTTACCTGTCAATAATAGTAATTTATGATTATAAACAGCAGTATAATTATAGCACTAGTATTCGGAACTTAAACTAGCCCCCCCAGTTGGAACAAGGGATACGACAGAAAACCAGTGCATCTCTGTGTGCGCCTGAGTTTGACTTGGACGTGGCTGCATGGTAGCGCTCTAACTGTATATTGTCTATGTGAAACCACCCATTCCTCACCCCATTCACTAGCCTAAGTCATAGGCTGCAGTAAGTGTCTTTGCACTCAGAAGTGACTTAGACGTGGCTGCGTCCTACTGCGTACCGTCCGGTTCTCAGCATGCGCAGTGTATTTTGTGCTGACGATGCGCACGCATTCGCGGGATATGCTCCTTAATGACTCAGGCCTGGTATGTTTCCTGGTCATTTCCTTGTCAGGAACGGCATTTGTTTATATAATAAAGTATCTATCGTCCTTTTTCAACTGACTGCTGAATGTCCATCTCACTTCTAGTGTATATAAAATATGTTAATACTTTTCCGAGCTGTGGTTTGTTCAGCAGCTTCAGTTCATGCAAAAAACTAAACTACCAAACACACCAAGAACAGCTGTGTAATGACAATACTTTGTCTTTACAGGAATATTATACACCACATAGATTCTTACTGAGGCTCCTACTTTATCCAAGTGTAGAACAAGAGAACTAATTGCCATACACACATTTCTTTCTGTTCTAAGAATGTAGAAACATTTCAAACTGTTTAATATACCATAAGGCATATTTTGACCTGCGTTCTCCTGTAAGATTGCTGGAATTATATGTGTTACAATGGGTGAAGCAATTTTCTGTTGTATTCTTCACTTACAATTAATGCTATTAAAGTTCTGAGTTATATAAGAATATTGTTTTGGGATTTTTTTTGTATCTCCTCACATAGTTGAAAGGCTGTTAGAACCATGTATCCAATTAATACTCATTGTGACAAGCCTGGGACATATTGCAAGACTCACTCGTAAACTTAGTCTAAAATTATATATTTTACATTGTATATACATTTTATGTCATACACAGAGTCCCTTCCCCATGTTTTGCTGTAGGGTGAAATTTAAGCTTGATGGCTATTTTAATGCACATTTTAAGCCTATATGAGGCTCCTCATGGGGAACTGTTGCACATGACAGTTTTATTAGGGCTTCTGGATGGGCACTGAGCTCAGCTGTAGCAAATATTGTGATGCTTTTATCCCAATGGGGACTGCACTAGTAATATGCACTACATGGACATCAAAGCCAGACAAACCAATTATGGGCAACACGGTGGCTTAGTGGTTAGCACTTCTGCCTTGCAGCACTGGGGTCATGAGTTCAATTCCCGACCATGGCCTTATCTGTGTGGAGTTTGTATGTTTTCCACATGTTTGCGTGGGTTTCCTCCGGGTGCTCTGGTTTCCTCCCACACTCCATAAACATACTGGTAGGTTAATTAGCTGCTAACAAATTGATCCTCATCTGTGTATTTGTGTGTGTTAAGGAATTTAGACTGTAAGCCCCAATGGGGCAGGGACTGATATGAATGAGTTCTCTGTACAGCGCCTCGGAATTAGTGGCGCTATATAAATAAATGGTGATGATAATGCAGCCTGTTGTGTGCAGGATCCAGCCAACCATAGAAGCCAGTATGATGTTCAATAGTGATCAATAGAATGTATTAAAAAAAACAAATAACGGTTCTAACAATTGCCTCATCCTATGAGAGCGGGAAAGTACATCTGAGTGCTGCCATGTGTAAGACGGGTTCACTTCACACAAGATATGAGCAGAATTTTCAAAACTAACACTTGTGGTTGGCTGTAAGATGAGAGAAGATTTTGCTTTTTTTTTTAAGGACCTGAACTATACATTTCAACTTTAGCTTTGTTAATTTAGTTGTCCTTTATGTATCAATGACAGTTTACCCACTTCAATCAATTCAACCATTTACCATTCAAGCAAAACAGATGTGAGAAGTGGCTGACTTATTCAATAGCTAGTATATTGTAGTAGATTAATGGGAAGATTCCCAGAACTACTGCTTGTGCAGGGTGCTGTTTGCACGTCATTTGTTATATACCTGTGCAGTGTTTACACGTTGCACGTCAGTGTGTGTTATGTAGGTGCAACAGCATAGGTCACTATGCAAGGAATTGGCAATGGTTTTCTTAATAAGAGAAAGCAGCCATCAAGACCATTATAGGAAGGAATCATTTTTTGTCTGTCATTATAAAATTTCAATTTACTCTTGTGTGTTAGACTATCAGTCTAAAATAAAAATATCAAGGTGCTGTTTGAGATGATTGTCATATTGAGTTATACTTGGTCTTCACTGATTGTTATCCATTCCATTGGAAAACTCATGTGACACAAGTGGGTGGAGCTTTTACTGAATTAGATATCTGATTATCAGCAAGCATAAAAGTTGCTTATTTTCTAAAACAATTTTAAGGCACAGGAGCACTGGGGTACTGTAGACCATGGTTTTCTGATAGATTTATGGGCACCATAGTGCACTAATTAAAAGCTTGCATATGTAAATAATGTTGATTTTCTCTGTTGCTGTGGTAATCAATCCCAACAATACCGAGCATAATGCTGATAATATACTTCTCACAATGTTGCTTCTGGATTATACACTGGTCACCAGAGTGGCATTTGCTTTGTGTACTGTTCATCGTAATGGGGTTTTGTATATACCAGTGGTTCCCAAACTGTGCACCTAGGCTCCCTGGGGTGCCTTGGAGATCTCACAGGGGCTAATGGTAAGCAAGGCCGGGGACTACTTGGCAATTATTTTGGCTTAAGGGTGCCTTGAAAAAATTATGGAGGCCCTAAGGGTGCCTTGAACTGAAAAAGTTTGGAATCCACTGGTATATACTGATTATCATATAGGGCATTGTATTGTATACTGGTCATCTGATGAGATTCTATGTGTCTATTCTAGATGATTCTATGGGCTAGATTTACTAGACTGTGGGTTTGAAAAGGTGGAGATATTGCCTATAGCAACCAATCAGATTATAATTATTATTTATTTAGTATATTCTACAAAATTACAGCTAGAATCTGGTTGCTATAGGCAACATCGCCACATTTTCAAACCTGCAGTTTAATAAATATATCCCTATGTGTGTATTATATTCTGGTCACAATGGGGAAAGGGGGGCTCTGCTTTAATTCTGGTCATCAGAATGATCACAGCAATGTATACTGCTCACCAGATTAAACTCTGAAACTGTCAAACATTTCCCATTTTTCATACATTTGTGCTCACAATCTGGAAAGCCAAACCCACCTGACAACCACATAATACCAACTCGTACCTTGTTGTGAAACGCTGCACACCTTACATATGTCCCTAATTTACTCGCTTAAAGGCTGGCATCATTGGCTTGCTAATTAGAATCATTAGATTAGTATTAGTATGCACGGTTCAATAAACTCAGTGACACGCTCAAGTTCCTAATAAGAGCAAAGGGTTAAAATAATATGATTAAAATCTTGATTTTTTAAATGAAAGTTGTGGATACAAACTATTTAAAAATAATTATTTATCTTTCACATGCACAGATATAGCCATAATACAGGACAAATCGCACTGTTTGTTTAATGTGACAACAGTGAAAAGGTTGATCATATACCAGCTTGACTGCAGGTCAGTCTTTACAGCTAGGCTGGCATTTCTGTCTATGTGAGGTCAAATAATGTTTTGCATTTTAACTAGACACAACTATAAGTGCTATGACTGCTGCCTTAAATGGAAGATGCCATATATGGGGTGTTTACATCCCTGCATAGTTGTAGTGTTATTAGTAGAAGCTTACACAGTATTTACACAGCTAAATGAAAAATAAATATCCCCAAATACAAATATACAAGATCATTTCACATATCTACAGAGAAACTCTGCAACAGTTCCACTTTGTTGGACAAGGTTACTTCTAGCTTCCTTCCGACCAAACGGCTACATACAGCAAATAAAATTTTCAAACACAGCATATCCTATTTTTCATGCATTTATGGGTGCTACAAGTGTAATTGATTGTATTGGTGAAAGCACAGCACGTGGAAAACAGATGACAAATGTGATGCTAAAATGAGTTTAAAGCATACTTGCCAACTCCCGGAAACTTGCTTCCGGGAGTTGGGGGCGTGACTGGAGGGCGGGAGGGGACGGGGCGAGGCCAACCGCATCATTTTGGCCCCGCCCTCCGTGAACACGTACTGTACGTCACGGGGGGGGGGGGGCAAAATGACGCAATTGACCTCGCCCCGCCCCCTCCCACCCTCCAAAATGGCGTGATTCTCTGTGAAATCTTGGATCCGGGAGAAATGCCAGCTCCCCGGGGAGCCCAGGAGACTGACCCGAATTTCGGGAGTGTCCCGGACTTTCCGGGAGAGTTGGCAAGTATGGTTTAAAGCATGCATTAGTTTTCATGCATTAAACCCATGCTGCTAGTTCCATATGTGTATTTAACAAGCTCTTATTTTTAAGACTGTAGTTTTATAGCCATTGTTTTAATAAATATAGTTATTTAGTTTCTTAGGTTATTTTCATTGTAGTATGTTACATGAGTATTCATTTTTAGGCCCAGTAGCTACTGTATACAAGTGTTATATATACTATACTGTTATATATGTTCTATATGTACTATACAGTACCTATATATATATATATATATATATATATGTATATATGTATATATATATATATATATATATATATATATATATACAAAAACAGGGATACTCTGCACTTTCCAAACACATAATCAATGCTGTACTGAATACTGTTCTATATTAAAAACAGGGAATGTTAGTTCCACATATTGCAATATATGTTAAGCTGACCAACTCACGCCAAAGTCTTCCCATTCTGGTCAGTCCTAACATGATCAAATGCTATGCTATTTTATCTAGGCTTAAGGCTTCCCTGCACACAGCTTTTAAAGGCAAGTCCTTCCCTAGCACTAGCAGCCATGGGAGACCTGGGACTCACCTGACTCAAGTTAGAATTAATTAATGTAAAGAATGGGGTGCAAGAGTCATGGGACTTACATTGTATAAACAAAAACAGACATAGATAGATCCTCTGCACTCACCATGTACAGACTGGGGTACAAGAGAACTTAACATATATTGCAATATGTGGAACTAACATTCCCTGTTTTTAATATAGGACAATATTTAGTACAGCATTAATTATGTGTTTGGAGAGTGCAAAGTATCCCTGTTTTTTTGTCTATACAATGTGGGCAACCCCCTCTTGCACCCCAGTCTGTACATGGTGAGTGCAGACTTGGGTGCAATATGTGTTGGAATTTTGGTTTCAGAATATCTTTGATGACGTTACTTACCAAGTTTAAATTTTGGAAGATGTACATTAGGCTGAATGAGAATTTATACCCATCTTTACAGCAAGCTTTGGCATAGAACCATAGAATCTTTTCATCCAATATCGCTGCGATAAGGCTAATGGAGTTAGGAAGATTTGCTCAATCCCACTTTACATTTAACAGAGCTGCAAGTCAAGGGGCTAAATGTATCAAGCTGCAAGTTTTCGGCGGGTTGGAAAAGTAAAGATGTTGCCTATAGCAACCAATCAGATTCTAGCTGTCATTTATTTAGTACAGTCTACAAAATGACAGCTAGAATGTGACTGGTTGCTATTGGCAACATCTCTACTTTTCAAACCCGCTGGAAACTAGCAGCTTGATACATTTACCCCAATGTCTAATATGTAGATTTATACCAGGGGTGTCCAACCTTTTAGCTTCCCTGTGCCACATTGGCAGACGACGAGTTGGTTTGGGCCGCACATAAGATACACTAACAATAACGATGGCTGATCATCCAAAAAACCATAGAAAACATAGTTAACATATATATATATATATATATATATATATATAAGAAAAAGTTATTTATATATATATATATATATATCACTTTTTTTTCAAATCCCCCTATACTTACCTTTCAATCGCCCTGTTCAAAAAATCCTCTCTAGTTATTATACTATAATCACTTTTTGTATTGTTTCGATGCAATATCATTTAAGCCAGGCATTGTATATCAGGGTGCCCTGACCAAGCCTGTGGTACCTGACATATACACCACTGTGACCCCAAATTCTGACCTGTTTTGATAATTACACCACTATGTTAGTTAAGGGATAACAACTTATAATGGGCCAAAGAGAATAATATATAATGCCCCATTAGTAATACAAGTAGAAGTATGTAGCAGGGAGATAAGGTCCATGATGCTCCAGGACCAGGTGACTTTTATTCACTTGTCGGCGTCCCTTGAAATAATAAAAAAAAAACCCTTAACTTACCTTTTAATCGGCTTGTTCTCCTATCATCTTCTCTTCTTTTCTCCAATTCTGTGCAGCTGATTGTTCTTCTCGCTCGGGTGTCTCCTCTGTGCTGCGCTCCGCAATGGATGTTGGGCGTGATGACATTCACTGCGAGCGCCGCACGGAGAAGGAGACAAGGGAGGGAGCCGGAGTACCAGCTGACGTGACCGCAAGGTAAGTAGTTTCTTTTCTTTTTTTTTTTGCAGGATTTTTTTTTTACATTAAGAGCGCTGCCCCCTTGCCGCAACCAAAACTCTTTCTGGGCCACATTTACAGGCATGCTGGGCCGCATGCGGCCCGTGGCCCACGGGTTGGACAACCCTGGTTTATACGATTTCAACTTGATATTTTTATGTGTAAATGTTAAAAAATAAATGAATAACAATAATAATAATAATAATAACAATAATAATAATGATAATAAACATGTTGCAGAGTTTATATAAAGGTGATAGTAGGTTTATTTAAATCAATGACACAACCTGGCACTAGCTGAATGGATGCAAAGCTCCTAGAGCTGAGCGTAATTTTCAAAACCGTTCAGAAAAAGATTTGGCTCATTGCACATGTTATCTCTGGTATTTCTTGTCCTCCCTCAACTACACAGGAGAAATCATCATCATCATTAGCTATTCATATAGCGCCACTAAATCAGCAGCGCTCTACAGAGAACTCATTCACATCAGTCCCTGCCCCATTGGAGCTAACAATCTAAATTTCTACACATACACACACACACACACACACACACACACACACACACACACACACACAGACACAGAGAGAGAGAGACTATGGTCAATTGTGATAGCAGCCAATTAACCTACCAGTATGTTTTTGTAGTGTGGGAGGAAACCGAAGCACCCGGAGGAAATCCACGCAAACACAGGGAGAACATTCAAACTCTACGCAGATAAGGCCATGGTTGGGAATTGAACTCAGGACCCCAGTGCTGTGAGACAGAAGTGCTAAACACTAGGCCATTGTACTGCCCAATAACTGAGTGTTATTGTCCCATATTAATTTATAGACTATAAAGTCTGCAAATTGCTAATTTATTATTACAATGTGGAGTGACTGCATAAGTGGTGTCAAAAGATTATATCATTCAGAACTTCACACCTCTGATAAACAGCTGGAAACTCGCAGCTTGAGAATCAGCCTGTTTCCATGAAGTTTTATTGGCTACCTGTCTGGCTCTGAAAGATTTTCTATTTGCCTTATTTAGGACATTTGTAAATAATGGACATCCTGTACACTTGAAGAAGAACTCCAACCATGGACGTCTTCAATCCCAGGCATTTAGCTATTTCCCTGATTGTCACGGTAACAAATAAGATAAACTCCGTTAACTTACTCCGGCGGACAATTTCCGATGGCTGGAAGCAGGCTGACCAGAGAGGAGTTCCTGATGAAGGTGGCTAGGAAGTGATCCAAGAAGCTGCTGAGACAATGGTTCCAGGAGAGTAGTTTCTGGTATAGACACAGACGTGGGAAAACTATAAGAACTGATCTGTTACAATTATGGAGACACAGTCCAGAGTCCCGGTCGAGTTGGCCTACAAGGTGATAATATTTGAAGGTGAAGCTCCAAGGGGTTAATTATAATACAACTCCAAAAGTCCAAAGCTAAATAGGTACCTAACATTGTAGAAGGTCAGTCAGGAGACATCCGAAGGGTTTAAGCTGTAGCGAGTCCAATTATCCAGTGCCAGGTCAGTGCATGGTACAGCAATGTCAGTAAGCAAAGTTCAAAGGGGTTGGACAATATGAAGTCCAATTGACCAGAGTCAGGTCGGTGCACTGTTTAGAAAAAGTTAGTAAGCAAAGTTCCAGAGGATTAAACTGTAGCAAGTCCAATTATTCATAGCTAGATCAGTGCACAGTTTAGCAAGTCAGTAAGTCAGTTTCCAAGGGGTTAAGCAGTACCTGATCCAAGAAGTCCCAAATCAAGATCAAAAACAGAAGTAAGTATCAGATACAGAGGCTGGATATTAAGACAATTACCTAGCAATGTTTACATGAGATAGGGACCCTTTTACAGTACCTCTAGGAACGTCTCGATGACCTCAGCAGGAAACTTTCAGAGCGATTGAAAATGAATGTAAAGTTCGGCACATACTCAGAACTGCTGTCATTTGTTGATAGGCAAAAAAAGAAGCTTGATGTGTCTTTTGATGGAGGAGAGCCTAGGCAAAACAAGCCAAGGCTGAAGATTTGTAGCAGTGGGCAAGCCGTAGGAAGAGGAAGAGGCTTGCGCTAACAGCTAAGGAGCGGCATGTCCTGATCGGGGACCGACATGCCGCTTTTGTAGTCCCTGTCGGCGGTGACATTGAGTAGGCAAAGGAAGCACATTAAACAATTGGACATTTTTCACAGAAGATACAAAAGTGTGGGGGTTTAAGTGGTAGTATCAAGGTAGTAGCTAGTGTCACAGGAGAGGGACCTCCATATTTCTGGGGGTACATGCCTAGGCATAGAGTACTCCTTTAAGTATGTACACAGGATACTGCACATGCAGGGCCTGAGTCATTAAGGAGAGCAAAGCAAATAAAAGTAGTAAGCTTGCTCCTGGACAAACCATGTTACAACGCAAGGGCTGCAAATGAGTTTATTATTTTGCATGTAAGGTAAATACTAGCTGTTTTTTCATGTAGCAGACAAATACCTGATAGCTTAGGTTGAAATTTAAACTTGATCTAGGATATGCCCGACCCCCACTTTAAATCCCTCCCAACATTTTAAATTTACCTCCCCCTCCAATACGACATGGTTTTGCCAAGGTTACTCCTTTTATTTGCTTTGCTTTCCTTAAGGACTCGGAATGTCTTGACAATTTATATATCTTTGAACTATATGCATATTTTGTATTTTATCCCGAGGACATAGCCTATCTGCCCTCTGCAGAGCCCAGAACACAAGCTCACTCCATACATCCAATATTGCAGTTACAATCAGCACAGTCACAGCTCTGAGAGACCCATTAATTGTTAGTCCACAGAGAAATTAGTTAACATGTGTAGACTTTTTTCTCCTCTTCCATCTAACCAGAATTGCAATTTTCCCTCTCATTTATCCAAACAGAACAACATCATTAGCTAATTAACAGAGAGACAAGCTCATTGTCCCATTTGTCTTTATAATACACAAAAACACTGTTCCCAAAACCTTTGAAAAACTCACTTCTCTAAAAAAAAAAAAAAGTAAAAGATATAAGTTACTTTACTATATAGAACTGATAAACACCAGGGTTTTTTAGGTTACAAGTAGAGCGTGTCTTATAATTGCCAATTTCTTGACTTAGCCTCTCTTTCTTTGGGTAAACGAGGAAAAACATGTGACTTGATTCTCATTTCATTTTATTCAAAATTTTAAATGCAATTTAAATGCTGAAAGTACAGGGATATACTTTAATTTTATAATCCCATATGTGGTTTAATAATTACATGGAAATTAATATTTAGCCATTTTAATTGTAGAAATGGAGTTTATTGAACGTCTCACATTTTCCCACAGATTTGCAGATGGTACGCTAGTGCAGAAAACATGTATGCATAAAAGTAGATGTATAAAGAAAAACAATTAAATATTGGGTAGGGGTGAGCATATATAGTTCTTCACCAGCACATTGGTCTAAAAATGCTGTCAGTACAGTACATTTAAAGCTTGGAGAATGTATGAACATTGTTTCATATAGAGGTGTGTGACATTACAATCTTCCTTCATCAGTGTGATCGAAACCCGGTATCTTTAGTCTGCTGGAGGACCCTGCTCTATCCACTATCTAACTCTCAGTCTGTGGCTTCTTGCTTGCTTCCAATACCCTATCCACATCATAACACTGTCAATTGCAGCCCTGCTCCCACTTATATAATCCCAGAGCCGTAACTAGGGTGGTGCGGGCGGTGCCATCGCCCCGGGCGCAAGCCCAAGAGGGCGCAGCAGCCGCCCGCTACCTTCCCCTACCCGCCGGCATATTAAAAAAAAAAAAAAAAAAAAAGAAAATTGCAGCCGTGTCAATAAAGTTAATAAAAAAGGAGAAAAAAAAGAAAAAAAAAAGAAAGTCACCTGATCTCCCGGCGGCTCTCGGCAGTCTCCTCGCTCCCACTGAATGTGACGTCGTATTCAGCGAGGAGCGCTGCTGGGGCAGAGGCAGCGTAACAGCACAGGACACAGGACACAGGACACAGGACGGGTAAGTAAAATTGTATTTATATTATGTGTGTGGGCAAGCTATGTATTTTTACTCAGCTTAGGAGGTCACTCAATATTCAAAAGCCAGCATTTTTTTGCAAAATGCCTTTTACAGCAATGCAGTAACTGTTTTACGAAACAATTGATCTATAAGCGATCTGGAATGTACCCAAAGTGCTTATTTATTAACTTATCCAGCAAGTTAGTAGGTCAATTGTATTTTAGAAAAAAAAGTAAAATATAAAAAAAAAATAAAAAAATTGTGTTCTGCAAAATTAAATATCCTTTTTGCTTGTGGGCGCTTGTGAGTGCTAAAGGAGGCACACTGGTGAACATTTATTTCCTTTACTACCCTCTGACCTATAAGATCTGTTCTGTTACTTGACCTAATATTCCCATCTTGCCTCTTTTTGGTGTACTATATTAAAATAGCAATATATGTCATAGGGCTTCTCCTTTCTATATAAAAAAGCTAGCTTAATGGAATCCCACCAGTCTGTGTGGGTGTGTGTGTGTGTGTATATATATATATATATATATATATATATATATATATATATATAAAAATTATATATTCTTTCAGTAAAGTGCTAGCCACACCCACACATTAGGTTGGCCACACCCACTTGTCAAATGCCACTCCCACTTAGATGGGGGGCGCCGGTGCCCTGTCTCACCCAGGGCACTAAAATGTCTAGTTACGGCACTGCATAATCCCATAAGTGGACAAGCAACTGCTTCATTCAAGATCAGCACACTCATTTCTTGAAATTCTTTGTAAACATTCAGGCAACCCAATTGCCTGGAAGTTGTTCTATTCCTGGACACTTAAATTCTGAGGTCACACAGATGTCCACTTAACCGAATCACCAGGGGCCATCCTGGGATTTCTTGCTCATTACTGGGCCCCAAGCTCATAGGTTTAAAAGTTTGCACATGCGCTGAGCTGTGTAGCTGATACCCACTCTGGAGTTCACTTTTGTGTATCAGCTTTTTAGTAGAAGTATAGGGCTGTGTCATGTCTGTCAGCCACCTCAACCTTCCCTAATTGTCTACTTCTATTAAACAGCCAGTTCCCGAAGGTGAAAGACAATGCTGGAATAATGTGAACAATGCTGGTACATACTGGAGCAACACTATGATAATGTGGGTACTGATGGCATTTCATGGTCATTTCTGGTGTATATCAGCAATGATAGAGTAACATGGAGGTGCTAGCATAATATGGTGATCCTATGCTAGTATTATGTGTGCACTGGTCCCATTCTAATATAACAGTGGAAGTTGTGTAAGCTACTGTTTCTACTTTAGCATGCTGTACAATGCATATATACATTGCAAATTCACTTTAGAACCACACCCACCTGGGAAGCCACACCTACAATGGAACCACAGCCACACCCAGAAACCACACCCACCTGGGAAGCCACACTCATTCCTTTACTTAACCACAACACAAAGTTGTGTGGTGCTCTCTCCCATCGCAATCAATACTACAGCAGAAGGGTATCTCTGGAAGGTTTTTCCAAATGTGGACAATGTTGCTGCGCAGGAGATGAAGAATGAAAACATAAAAGTACTCTGACTCTTTTCCAACTCATTCATGCTATAGTTTATTAATAAAATTAGCAAGAAACACTTAGAAAAAAACCACAATGAACGGATTCATCAAGGCACGCACAGTGAACACAACGGGCCTGATTCATTAAGGATCTTAAATTAAGAAGTTTCTTATTTAAGTCTCCTGGACAAAACCATGTTACAATGCAAGGGGTGCAAATTAGTATTCTGTTAAATACTGACTGTTTTTTTCATGTAGCACACAAATACTTGATAGTTTATTTGTACACTGAAATTTAAAGTTGATATTTGTGTGCTACAGGAAAAAACAGTCAGTATTTAACTTATGTGCAAAACAGATGGCCAGAGCTGGATTAGGACATGGCTGCATGTGATTGAGCTTGGCATGCCCTTAATGTACATTCACTTTAGCAGAACGCTCCTTCTCCACCTTATTCCCTCCCAGTAATCATAGGCTGTAGTGAGTGTGCTTTGCGTACGAAGATGCATTGCTCGTTGCTGTGTTTAGTTGCGTATGGCGCAGAGTGATTTTGCGTACCATACGCGCAAAATTGGCAGATATGTGCTTTAATGAATCAGGCCCCATATGAATCATTTACAGAAGTGAAAAACTGTGGATGGAAATGGAGGAATTGGGTAGCTCCTTCCTTAACGTGGACTGTGCACATTAATGACACCTTATTATGCAGTCACATGAAAAGGAAATATTTCATTTTATTGATCATGTTTATTTAAATGAGATTCAAGAGGTGTTGAAGGCTCCAGAATATTTTACTCACCATAAAAGGCTTATTTTTTATTTGTCCTTAGAGATACTAGAAATCAGACTTTGTTCTATGTTTTCAGTGGGATGCCTTTTGGCCATTTCTGGTGCACTTTATATAGGAAAGCTCATATATAGGCTCATTAAGATAAACACGGTCTGATTATCCAATAGGTTGACTACGCTGCAGCTGAGCCCCCAAGGTTTTTTGGGGGTACAAAATTGGTTTATAAACTGAAATTAATTTACAAATATAAGTGAATATAAGTGAACAGTTGTTGTCCATGTTGCATTGGAGGGGGAGGTAAATTTAAAATGTGGGTACAGATAAATAGTTGGGGTAGGGCATGTTCTAGACCAACTTTAAATTTCAGTGTAAAACTAAAACTACGAAGTATTTGTGTGCTACATGAGAAAGCAGCCAGTATTTAACTTACATGTAAAATATTAAACTAATTTGTACCCCTTGCATTGTACCATGGTTTGTCCAGGATCAAACTTACTCCTTTTTTTTTGCTTTACTCTCCTTAATGACTCAGGCCCAATGAGTCATTCTTGGGCGGTGACTTGAAGATAAACGAGTAAGAGAAACAAAGATGGTGCCAGAGCCATAACTAGAAATTTTAGTGCCTGGGGCAAGAAGGGAAATTGACGCCCCCTAGCCCTCAACTGTAGCATAATTAACCTAAAATATTCATGTCCCTACATCCCCCTTTATCTCTGTGTCCTGGACGGCTGCCTCTCTCACAAAGCCCTAGTTACGAATCTGAATGTTGGTAACATTTTCGCAGTGTACCTCTTCAGATGTTCTGCCTCTTTGCCTAGTCACAATTTGAGTTTGTGGAGGCCTCTTCTGGGAGTGGAGAGTATGTACATCTTGATGTGTGCAGAATGGGCATCTATATACAATAGTGTAAAATCAAAGAGCATTGAGATGCTTAACATGTGCACATCAGAAATGAGGTCGATTGCTTCCCCCTTTATCGCTCCCACTGCAAGTCCACAACAACACATAAATGTACATACAGAGTTCTTCCCTGAAAGCAAACTTTGTGTCAGCTGTCTCTACTCCCATTCTAATTCTAAGCCGCACTGCTAAGCAGGAGGTATAAGTTAATTACAAGGTAAAAGTTAAACTAAATGCAGTGAAATCAATGAACAAAGGATTTCTCTCGTATTGTAGGTAGAATAATGAGATGTGTGTAAATAAATGAAAATGCATCTGAGAAAAAATTATGCTGTAGCTTCACCTTAGTTCTCAGAGAACCAGATGTGTTTTCATCAGTTTTGATGTTCTGCCAAGTATCAAGGTTGGTGGAATAGACTCAACATACATTTTTTGTTTTCCATACACATATTGTTTTCTTCTATTCACAATACTTAATTGTCATTGCTAGATAAGCTAATTGTGTGATGTACTGTGCACGAGTTGTATTATGTATGTTAATATTGTTGTAAGGGTATACAAAACCCCAGCTTATTAAAATTAAGCTATCTATACAACATGTGGCCACTATGTCAGAGTGCTCTATGATGATTCCAGCTATACTGTTTGCTGAGTATTCAATATTCCATATTGTCTCATATTCCATGACTTTTCCCCTGACCCTGTAACTATCTGCCCTTTGACCATGGCTTGATTCTACACTCTTTTTAAATGGTCTTCAGACCTTACTCTTCTTGTTCTGTTCCTTTGTACCTTGTTCCAGTGAGGTTTAGTGGTACACTGACCCTTTGGTTTCCCCATTACTGGTGCTCATGCCTTATCTGCCTGGAACTAGATCCTGTTTCATATCTAATGTCCTGTGAAAGGCTGCATGAGAGGTTGTCTCCGGCTTTCTGGATTACCAAGATAAGTGGGGATCCTAAAAATACCCTGTCCCTAAAGAAATGTAGAATAATGGACATATCAATAACCAAGTCTCAAGATGCAGACATTGCTGCTATAAGTGATCTAATGGGTTAGAGGTTTAATGAAGAACCTTCTCACCAAATAACGTACTATTTAAAACAATTAATTAGGGTCTGGAGATGACTTAGGATGTCTTCCTAAGAGTGGACTTTAAAGGGACAGCATCATAGACAAAAATCCATTGTACATGTTTAATGCCCCCTTCATGGAGCGTCTCACGCTTGAAATTAATACTTTTTCAAGTATAATAAAAACACATGTATTGTGTATATCAAAAAAGCATAACTTAATGTATTGATACTGAAAGAAAATATCAGCAACACTCTTTTTCTATCTCGTTTTCACTCACTATTGCCCGCTTACAACCATCCTCCATTAATTTATAAACATGACTCAGTGGAAGAGTTGATTAAATCTTATTAATAGCGCTGGATTCTTGAGTTAGGCTGAAAGACTAATGTTCAATCTTCTTTCCTTAATAGGTTAATAGGAAGAAGAGGATCGATAGAACCCAGAATTCATTGAGATAGAGATAAAACAAAAATTAGCTGATTGTGTCCCAACAACAGGCAGCCATTAGTCTTGTGCTTAGGCTGCCGTCATGCAGTCAAGACAGGAGTTTATTAGTAGATAAGAAGAAAAGACTACAGGTCTGGCTTACAAATCAGAGATTCTTCCAAGGACATCTTGTGGTTCTAGAAAGGTTGTTTTCAAACTTCCTCACATTGACTAACAAACCGCCGTTTTAATTGGTTTACGGGTATCCAGGCAATAATGTTCTAAAAATGTGGTTTTATGGCTGCTCCTCAGCACGTGTTTACGAGATGAGAGATCATTGGAGATGTTTGTCTTAATAAAGTTTTTCAGGTTTAACTAGTTCTGTTATGGTGTTTACTACAGAATACTACTAATATTACTACTTTATTCAGTTCATTTGAATGGCTGATAAAGTTTTAAAGTGCAGAAATACCTAATAACTAATCAACAGCTTTGATTGATCTAGTGCCATGCTTCTTTATAAATACATTAGCATTGCAGTTTTGTTTTGCATCTATTATTTTTTTCAAATCTAACATTATACTCTTTATTATACTGTTTTTGTTTTTTGCTTTTGTTGGCGCAGAAGAAATAACTCCCTGCACATTCCACTAGAAGAAAAATGGAAAAAAAAAACAAAACAAAAAAATGGAAAAACATTTTTAGTTAATAAAAAATATATATCATTTTGTTGTTAAATAATTTTTTTTCGTTGATAAACAAAAGTTTGTTGCGTGAAAAAACCTTTGTGTGTGTGGTTTTTTTTTGTTGCAAAGAAAATGTGTAGTATTGAGAGAGATTTGCTAGGAAAGTATGTTATAAAGAGCTAATTGTTAGCATGGAATTGTGCAGGTTGACGAAGTGATGGAGTGAACGGGCTAATATGATGTAATTGTCATGAAACTTGAGTGTTTAGGAGTAACAAGGTGAATTAGGGTACTTAAGGAGATGCACACATGTGCGTTCAGATGAGAATTAGGATATAGTGCAAAAATGTGTCATTGTTCCAAAATCAAGTAGAAGGGCAAATAAAGATTGAATGACGCTTGTGTATGATATTATGTAACATAAGTGACGTACTACCGTAATCACATCCAATCGGGTTACCCAGGTGCGCTTGTATTCTACGAGCGGTTACATGTGTGTTTTTTAAAACTTCAGGTTGTGTTCTAAGATGAATCAGGCCCACAGTATCTGGCATCCTGTTACTCAGGAGACCCAGATGTTTACCTTTGTTTATAGATTTGTTAGAAATCTTAGGTAACCACCCGATGAATACGCTTTGTAGGAAGTAAGAAAAGGGATAACTGTAGCTCCATCTCTACACAAATAAAAGAAATAGCATCCAAAATCTAATATAGGAGGTACTACACCCCTGAAAAAAATATCTAAAATGTTTGCTACAGCGAATCCTTTGTGTTGGAGGAATTGTGGCCATAGGGGAACACTTTATCACGTTTGGTGATCGTTTCGACGCATTTTACCATCTTGTGATAATAGACCTGGTTCAGAGTTAGTAAAATGAGAATAATTTACGCAAAAAAAACACCTTAATAACAGTGTATTTATGTACAGATGCAGAGTAGTAGGCGTTTCAATATACTTCCAGCTCTGCATCTGTAGCATATAAGCCAGGTTTACATACACCCACATACGCATATGCTTGATATAATTCAGAAGATATAATATTCCTTCTCGTTATGAATGAAAGTAGCAAAAAAATTTATTTTCAAATGCGCCCACAAAATCTTATAATATATTGAAGATCAATTTAGAGAGCACCAATAACTTCAGAGGTTAATTCACAATTAGCCAATCAGAAGCAAAAATGAATATCCCATATATTAGAGGCAGTAGAAGCCTCAGTAGCTTAAAACTGAAGCAACATATCCCCCATCCATGACAGCTCTTAAATATTATTTTTGGCATAATGCACGCATGGAAAAAATAGCATATTACCTGCATGGCAAGGTAATTTCTAATTTTGATGCAGAATGGATCCCATGGTTTTTCCTAAATACGGAATTACATGCAATCTCCAAATGTACTAAATTCTCCTTAATCATCTGAAGGGGCGGCTTGGCTCTCTTGTCGTGCAGGCCTCAGGGTACAAATCTGGATTCTTATCCTTAAGTGCGTATGTGATGATATCGGGTTTAATGTAACCTTCTGCGCCTCACAGCTGGCCTACCCGGTACCTACCCGGACTGCTGTCTATCCATCCAAACTTCTCCCCCTCTCTCCTTTGAGGCTACCAGTAAGACAGTGCTCCTGAGTCACTGTCATTTCGCTTTTGGCGTACTCACAGCTCCCCAAGATCTGGACAGGAAGATTAGGGCCAAGTCAGTACTCCAGGGGCCGATTGTCCCTTTCCTATCAGGAGCAGAGATCTAGATCTCAACGCCAGCCTGACTTCAGCTATCACTCGGTAGTTATGCCAGTTTGCTGTTCTCTGGAGCTCCTTTTTAAAGCCAGAACTGACCTTCTCAGCAATTTCAGGACCTGCCTGATTGGTCCTTTTCTGTGTTTTCCTTTTCACAGGTAAACATATAGACAAAGGGATAGCAGATGAGCCACTCTTGATATAATTAAGGATAGTATTGTTCTATGGCTGTACAGCAGAAATTGTTTAAACAAGTAAGGTTACAATCCAGAGACAATACATGTAAATATATAATGTAGTCATCTATCTGTTGACCTTTTCCCTATCTTAATACATGAGACCTCCTGGTGTGATGTACATTCATACAGGACTGGTGGACAATAATCCTTTTGCCTAGGCTGACACAATGGACTAGTTTACAAGATAAACATGCTGGCAGACATTTTAACTACTTTCAAATAGAATATATACAAGTTTAAATATGACTGACAAATATGGGGAACCAGAGGGCTACAAAAGTCTATGTTTTTATACCCCACAGTTTGTGAGAAACGAGGTGCAGGCTGGTTAAGATGATATTAATACCTTGTTTCACCACAGTGTACAATGTTTATATGTGTACATAATATTGTACTGGTCAACAACTATATTTTATAGTTTTATGACATTAATTTTTGTACTTTTTTATTGAGGAAAACCTGTAACACCTCCACCATCTCCGCCTCCTTACTTCCGCTCTACTTTCCCTATATCTCAATACAGACATTTTAAAATAAGAAGGAAGAACAATGTTTTGTTATTGTAAATTGCTTATTTGCAAATTTAATTCAGTGATAAATATAATGTTTTCTCCCCTTGCTTATCTTCCTATACAACAGACTAAAAAAAGTATTTATGCCAATATGCTGCACCATAGGATGGCTACGTCTCTTCTGGCAGTGCGCCGTCATTGGGAGGCAGCATCTTCTCCCACCAAAAATTGGGGAAGGGGGGGGGGTGTTATATTGTGGTCTCTCTTACACAGGGAACTAAATGTCTATTCACAGCTTTGTGTATGTTAGTAAGATAAATGTGTGAAACTATTTTAATTGTTCCCTTCCCTTAATTATGAAGGTCCCTACTCTAGTACTGCCGTCACAGCAGAAATGATGTCTATGAATCACACAGTGGACACACTGGGTCCATGTGCTGGAGCGTGGACACCTGCTTTGCTCTTTTGAAAGCAGATGGTTGGGGGCATAGAAGACGAGAACGGCGCCCCCAGGTCCCTCTCTAAATGTTGCTACGGTGCCAGGCAATGCACTATTCCACCACCGGACTCAGATTTCATTTGCCTCTAAGGTCCAATGGGACATGTCCAGTTTGGATATAGAGGGATGTACATCTGAGAGATGGGCCGCAGCTTGCACCATTTTTCTCAGTTCATACTCAGCCATAGAATTCCTCTACAGCTTTTTGATATAGAGAAAAAAATCTGAACCAGGGCTCAATCCGCGATATCTTTCTGGTACGTAAAATAATTTATGATGAAAATATCCACATATGAATTAGTAACTAGCTGAAGAACCCATCGTTGCCCTGGTTTACATCTTCAAGTTATTAAGTTATCAATGAATTGGATGTAACTGTCAACCTTTTAAAAATAATTAGCAGCCTAGCAGCACTTCCAACACACCCATGAGGTGTCTCTCCAGTGTTGCTTTTTTGTTTTTATATTAGATGTCATACAAATCCATCAAGTGGAAGGCCCAGAACAGGCTCCTCAGGTCAAAGTTCTGCCCAGCGTACAACAACAGGAGGTCTGACCAGGACCTCAACCCCCTACTATGTCTTCTAGGATCCACTGTTACCAGTCAGTGAAGTTTTTGTTCAAATCCATTCAGTGAAAGGCTTAGAACAGGCATCCCGGGTGAAAGTACTGCCCATTGTACACTAACGGGAGGTCTAACTGGGACACTAACCCCCCTAAAACTTGGCCAGGATCCAACTGGACCACCTCGCGTTGTATTCATCCCAATCGGTGCAGGGGTGTCCGAATGTATAACCGGACAGACAAACAGACCAATGATTTTAATATATAAGATTAAAATATGCTTTGCAATGCAGAGAGACGGCAACTGAAGGTTAATGCATTTAAATATTAAATATACTTCATTTGCCCTTTTTCATGCCGACATTCAGCTTCTTTTATAAGTGAAGTGGTTTCACCGCATGATATTTGAAAGGCTAGAACAAGCTGTACAAAGCTCTGTGAGACGTGTGGGAAGGATCTGGATTTCTAAGTGTAATAACGAAACCTCCATGCTTCATTACTTCCTCCCAGTCTCCTAATTCCTCATTTTTTTATTCTCTGGTCACATCTATTTTTTTACCCTGTCCTTTTATACACAATCTCTTCACTCTCCGTGTTCCTTAATTACCCGTCTGCTTAGCCTCTCTGCAAGAGCAGGCACAGATGCTTCTCCAAGTCCACTGGAGGCACCCTAACTGACCAAATCCAGAGCATGTGTTTTCAGAAAAATGACAAAGATATTTGTCTTGCTTGGTTCTGGAAAGTCCCATTAGCCGTTATGTGTTGTATGTAAACCTAGAAATAGCCTGCTAAAAATGCTTTATATCAGCTGTGGACAACAGACGGCTCGTCAAGCCTGCGGCACCCCAGCCAACTGCTCCAGATCTTATCAGAACAGGGGCAGCAGACTTCAGCGCCATGTGACCTCGTCTGCACAGTGCGGGGAGGTCACACAGTATACCCAGAGGAGGAGGCAGGGCACTGTGCTCTCCCTCCTTCCTCTGTGAGGCCCCTTTGAAGGATAGGATGGAGGGCAGCATATGTGGCCCTCTATCTGTTTCACGCTGCCCCTGTGTATTCAGCAGTGAGTCTTGGATTGGAAAGCTGGGTACACACTACAGGTTTTTCACCAGATTATTGTGCCAATCACACTATAGACGACCGTTAGGTCTGATATTGCATTAGTGTGTACATTCCCACGATCATGTTTTATCGTGCCAAAGCACATTGTATTGTTTCATTTGATTTTATAACTAGACTAAAAATCTCTATGGAACGATAACGGGCAAATTCTGAAGTGTGTACACACTCATGACCAGCAGTGTAGGCAGATCTCCATAGAGTCACACTCTTTACAGCAGATGATTATGACAGATGAAGAGCACAGATCTGAAGGTACGCATGAATTGACATGCTGGTCAGCACTTTTAGTTGTTGGTAAAATTGTCAAAGATAACGCATGGGGAGAAATTTTCTGTAGTGTGTACCTAGCTTAAGAGAATGGGAAAATCACCCCTAAACAGGGCCGGATTTACCGCTAGGCAACCTAGGCACCTGCCTAGGGCCTAGCGGCTCTCGGGGGGCACAGCTGGGGGGGACAGGAGTAATTTTTAAAAAAATGAAAAAAAATAAAAAATAAAATTCGGCCCCTCCCCCGACTCGCGGCACCCCCCCCCCCCCCGCGACTCGTGCGGGGGGGGGGGGGGGTGGGGGTGATGCGAGTCGGGGGAGGGGGGGGGGGTGCCGCGAATCGGGTCCCGGCAGCCTCTTCTCCTCTCAGTGTCTCAGTGATAGAGAGAGGAGGAGAGGCTGCCGGGACCCGACGAGCGATCACGTGACTCTTTCTTTTTTTTTTTTGTTCTTTACATCTGGACTGACGGAGGAGGAGCAGCGCGCAATAGAAAGGTAAGTAAAACACAGAAGTGATGATGGTGAAGGGGCACAGAAGTGGTGATGGTGAAGGGGCACAGAAGTGGTGATGGTGAAGGGGCACAGAGGTAGTGAAGGGGCACAGAAGTGGTGATGGTGATTGGCACAGAAGTGGTGATGGTGAAGGGCACAGAGATGGTGATTGGCACAGAAGTGGTGATGGTGATTGGCACAGAAGTGGTGATGGTGATTGGCACAGAAGTGGTGATGGTGGTTGGCACAGAAGTGGTGATGGTGATTGGCACAGAAGTGGTGATGGGCACAGAGGTGGTGATGGTGAAGAGGCACAGAGGTGGTGATGGGCACAGAGGTGG
Source organism: Mixophyes fleayi (assembly GCF_038048845.1). NCBI lineage: Eukaryota > Metazoa > Chordata > Amphibia > Anura > Limnodynastidae > Mixophyes > Mixophyes fleayi. Next base: position 315,377,714 of record NC_134405.1, on the reverse strand, counting down.
TGATGGTGAAGGGCACAGAGGTGGTGATGGTGATTGGCACAGAAGTGGTGATGGTGAAGGGCACAGAGGTGGTGATGGTGAAGAGGCACAGAGGTGGTGAAGGGGCACAGAAGTGGTGATGGTGATTGGCACAGAAGTGGTGATGGTGAAGGGCACAGAGGTGGTAATGGGCACAGAGGTGGTGATGGTGATTGGCACATTGGTTGTGGTGGTGATTGGCACAGAGGTGAGGGGGAAAGGGCACATGTGATATTGTGAAGGGGCAAAAGTGACAATGAAGGGGCACAGTGTGATGATAGAGGGACAAAAGTGACAAGAGCACATACTTGGATTTATGCGTATTATTTTTGCAAACAACTTAAGTAAGTATTTCTGCCCTGACTTCAATATTTATTATGTTGTTTTGACCTAACTACTTAAAAAAACGGGACTGCTTGGTAATTATTTAGGGGTGCCTTTTTCTGCAGCAGGGTGGCCTTGCTCTTTTCACATGTTAGGTACGCCCCCAAAGATGCAAGCCACGCCCTCACCTCCTTTGGCGGCGTGCCGCCGCTGCGCGGCGGCACATGCTTTCATGTCTACGTAACTATAGGGGTATATGGTAGGCTGCAAAAATATAGTGCAATGGATTGTTTCAGGGAGGGGGCCCAAAAACAGTATCCTGCCTAGGGCCCTATGAGGTCTAAATCCGGCTCTGCCCCTAAACACTGTGGTTCCAACAGCTGCTTCAATTGATTGCATTGTTCTATAGCAAGGTGACTCCTGACTCATTGAACAAGTTCTCAAGCCCATATAGGGTAATCATTTAGAAAAGAGAATGTGTTTATTAGTATATATGTGTTTGAAAATATTTGACAACATAGCGAACCTGTTTCAAAGAATCAGCATTTTTCCATAGCGCAATCTTTAATAAAAAATATGAAAGTCAGAACTAATTACATTTTGTAATTGCATTCATCTTCCCATCTGTCTGCCCCAGGTCTCCTCTACTTCCAGCTTTGCTCTCTTCCTCTCCCAACGACCTGTAGCGCCTACGGGGAAAAACAGACACACACAAAGTTCTTTCCTTCTTCACAATCGGATTGGTCCACCTACCATTCATACCGGCTCCTCAGCATCACTCCCCACATGCCACTGTGGTCTATGGGAGAAACCACAGCAAATTACTGGAATGCAATAATCCAGAGTGGAAATAATGAAGTGTCTGAGGTGACGGCCAGAAGTAGAGACCCTGCACTCTACTCCTCTACTCCTATTGCCAACAACTCGAGTTGGTCTGGGCCCGGGCGCGGGACTATGGATATTCAGGACAGGAAAGTATCCCACCCTAATATCCTACTCACCAATGTACTGATGGAGGCTCCACCAAGAGAAAGAGGAAATGGAATGTTGATGCTCATTAGATAGCCACTGCCTCCTTTTGATGGTCATCTGTAACTCCCAGAATCGACACCTAGGAAAAGGGTTACATACAACAGCCCACCCACAGAGCTATCTACCGGGCTAGTATGTACCACTCACTCTAGTGCTAACTGCAATAGACAACAATAAAACAGCAGTGCCCTGGTCTTAACAAACATACTACTTAACCAGTATGCTGTGCAAATTTAACTACTACCAGTAGGTGTAGGATACTACACAGGATACAGACACAGGTACAATAATAGATACCATAAGACTACCTTTAATTGGGTCCTGACTTCTGGATCCTATAAGGGAAAATCACCTGAAAAGCCTATCTTTAATGGGGGCCTGACTTCCAAGGGCAAGGACACACTATAAGCATGCACACATGACGGGGCTGGCTGGCAGACTTTAGCCCAGGGGACAAGCACACAACACTGGACCATAAGTAGCGGCCCATCCTTAAAGGGTGGTTTTTGGCATAACATATATTTATCAAGAGACTATTTTAGTGTTAACCCAGCTATACTTCATTAATATAAAACGATAAATCTTAAATAATAAAAATAAATAATGCAGCAAATGCTTTTTATTTTATATGTTCTTTCTCCCTACAGCACTTTTTTTTCTGTACATACCTGTCTGATTATAATGGGATTTATCAAAATGCAAAAAGCCTGTTTGTTTAAAAAATGTGAAGTTTCTGCCAGCAAAGGGATTGTTTTTGCTTCGCCTTATATACTAATAGAGTTATTTGTTTCAGGATTAACCTAAAACAAATAGTATGAAGGGTGGTACTGGGAAGAGCACTAGGTGTCAATCTGACACCCTGTCCCAGAGCTGGAACTTTAGACAGGGGCCCCAATGATGTAACATGGTTATCATTTTATACAATACACAGGCAACACTGTGTGCACTACTGTTAGGTGCACATAGTTCTGCCTTCAGGAGCAGTACAGTGTGAAGCGGGACATATCTCCCAACTGTCCAAATCCTGACTAATCGAGACAGTCACCCAAATACGGGACAGTACCTCCAGATTCCGGACAGTTGGCAGACTGCCCTGCCTTTTCCTACCTGTTCTTGTCAATTTCACCACTTGTGGGTGCTAGTGTCTTTAGATCAGTTGCTGCTTGTCTGGATCCTGGAATGTTGGAAGCCCTATTTGGAGGAAAAAATGGGTACATGAGATTTAGAAAACTCCAACCAGCCCCAGTGTTAAATCAGAAGCACACAAGTTTTATAATTAGGCCTCCCTCCACCGCAACATTAAAATAATAATATTCACATTTGCTAAAAAGACCTATTTCCCTCCAACCAGCCCTGACATTAAATTTATAGCACATTTAATAAATAGACCTGTTTCCCTCATACCGCCAAACAGCTTCAGCAATAAATTAAATATCATTTACGTTTAATATAAGCATGTACCACAACTATCACCAGCATTAAATAATTCATATTCACAATCTCAATTAATTAATAGCCCTCCTCCCCAAAATCAGTCCCATATTCAATTAATAGCCTGAAACCACCTCAGCATTAAATTAAAGGTCCCGTCAAGTCACCTTAAATTAATAGGCCCCAATATTAAATTAAAAAGCCCCACCAATAAAATAGCATTCATTAAATAATTAGCCCCCGTCTGCCGTGCACCCCACCATTAAATATCCTACCTCCCACACTATATTGAACCCCCCCTCTCTCACACACTATATTTATATACTGCCCACACACACTATAATTATATACTGCCCCCCCCCACACACTATATTTTTATACTGCCCACACACACACACAATCATTATATACTGGCCCCCCATACACAATCTTTTTATACTGCCCCCCCCCCCACAAATCTTATATACTGGTCCCACACACACAATATTTATATACTGGCCCCACACACAATCTAGCTATATACTGCACACACACACACATACTTGTTTTTATTGTATCGTGAGGACCCATGTCTGGAAAATGGCGTATAGGGACACCCCTTTCCCAATGCCATGTCGACAGAACAATCATAGGGGTATGTGTAGGAGAGGTTTGTCACCAGAGTTACCACATGAGATTTGCACTTTGACTTTGCATAAAGTACTGACACAGACTGCAAGATGGGGAAAGTGTCATGCTACATCTACCTGTGGAAGCCATGGCTGGGCACTGGTCACATGTTGCCAGGTCCATACACCGCCTCTCTTCTGACGTGGAAGTATCGACTAAAGGCTTGACCACTTGTCCCTCTGTCATGGCAGATTGCTCATCATCTGACATGTCTGACATGTACTCATGCCTGCCAACATCTGCTCCGACAGATGCTGTCCCATCTGCATGATGCATCCATCATTTTGGACTGCAAGTAGGACTTCATCCTGGGTCAGCTCACTCAAGACCTACCAAAAGTCTTCACTGATGTCAAGTGGAACAGACCGAGCAAAGGCGCACAGTGACTGGACTCTGTTCTTGCCAGGTGTGAGCTTCTTGCCCCTTTGGTGTAGCTTACATCTCTTCATGTGTCGCTACAGGTATTTCCTTGCAAACAAGCCCTAGCAGGCTACACAGTATGTGAAGCCTTCAGCATCCATCTCTTTGTCTGGAAGTTTGCACAGGACCAGAACGCCATGGCCTGCCCTCAGTACCTCAGCGTTGTGTGCAAAGTTGCCCCTATTGCGAAGATGTGCCAATTGCATGCACCTTTCTTTTGAGTGCTGGGGGAATTTCAGGGCCCAGGCTACTTCAGTCTCATTGCGGTGAACATGCTCCATGTGCCGGGCAATTATTAAGAGGGGCTTCTCACAGTACAGGCAGTACTGCTTTTTGTTATACGCCCTGGAACTATCACTGTTTCTGGATAGCATTTGGACAGACACTGTGTCGTGTCTCCGACCCTCTGTGTTTAAAACATGGCTAGCAGAAGGTCAAGAATGGTCATACATAGAACTCATCTCTGGGTTCCTGCACTCTGCTGCGCTGGTGGGCAACGGGGCATCATTATAAATAACTGTTATAAGCCATAACAAACACATCTGACCATAAAGTAGGAAGGATCTGGGGGCCGCAGATAAATGTGCTGATAATATAAAAATAAGTTGATATGCTGGATTTTCATATAACTCCATGTACTAGTACGAGAAGACCACCTATGTCTCCTAGTACTGCTTCCCGCAACAGTATTGGTTAGGTTTATGATTTTAGTATGGTTAAAGTCTAGCTAAAGGTTAATGTATGTTG